>NW_025945574.1:0-15238 GCF_000764305.2 Hyalella azteca
GCCCTCGCCATTCCAATTTATAAACAACCCTCGCTCTCACGGTCTCGAGAACAACAGCACCTTATACAAGTTTTGCACAGTTCAACCCAAATTCCTGTAGCCTTCTCAACACTTTACTCTAAGTCTCCAACTTTCATAACTTAATTTACGAATTAATTCACCCACAGACTGCGTTCTATACAGTTTGATATAATTTAAGTCAGAATTACCGACGCTCGAATCAAGACCGCTACACATTATTAGGCCTCTGCACATTACGTTATTAGGCCGCTACGCGTTATTAGGCCGCTACGCGTTATTAGGCCGCTACGCGTTAGGCCGCTACATGTAGTTATGCCGCTACGTGCATTTAAACGTGTTTTGATAGTACTGACCCTGGCCTCTATAGTATTAAGCTAGTAACTACTGATCCTGATTCGGTTATGGCTCTGCATTGTAAAGTGTCGTGTGTAGACAATATAACTTTTAATATACAGTTATGAAGACCATTTAGCATGTTCAATTAACAAAAGAAGATCGGTGGAAAATTAACTGGCTGTTTGTGTTTTGCTTGCTACCTGCCGCGGGTATTTTTCTTGCGAGTTGGTCATTTATATATGGTATATGTTTGAACCTGGAATACTAGCTTGAACCTGTGCTATAAGATTGTACCTGTGGTATAAGTTTGACCCTGTGGTATACATAAGATTGAAAGAGGCAATCTTTATGTGAAATAATCACACTCTGCTAGCTGGGAAATTATAAATTATTCTTAAATTATAATTTATGTGCACAGTTGCGAAAATGTACGTATAAAATCGCTGAAAATAGTTGACAAGTCTTGATCCAATCAATATGGGCAATGAGATCCCATCAATATGAGGCAAATAAATATAAAGTTTACCCTAAATATATTTTCATCGAACTCCAGCCACAACAAGGTAAGTGTAACTCACGAAGTTACTAAGTGACTGCTTGGATGTTACTTGCTTACCATCCATGTTACTGTTAGCCTGAATAGTTTGCCTTGTGAATAGTTTTGTTATAAAGTTGAAGACTTCCTAATTCTCACTATTATTTACCTCTTTCGAGATCTTTAATCATTTCTAACTTGCCACGAGATTAAATCTGAAATACAACTTTTCGTCCTAAATTTATTGGGTTAATTCATCGATTTTCTATCCTCTGAAACAAATTAGAAATTGGTCAGGTTGCTTGGCCAGAGTGGCGGTAAGCGGCACGATGATATACGGTTCTCATGTCAAAACAGCGAACTAGTTAGCAAAGGGGGCAATGATAACACATGAAGATAAATTCTATAGTTACTATATTATAGGAGAACCTAGGCTAATACAAATGGCAAGTCGGCGAAGCTAAAACACGATTTACACGGGATATAGTCCTATACTCTCACACAAAAATATGAAGCTCAGACAGAATTACACAGAAATAGTATTATTTCAAGAGGATCCTATCCCGACCAATATCTACCCGGTTATTTCATTTCTATGACCCCCGTCTCTACGGAAAATAAGACAATTTCTAACAGTTTCCCCGAATTACATCACCGGAATTTGTGGATGACGGTGGAGCCACGGCGCAGCGGACGGCGAGTTTTCCAAGGCTAAAGTGCCTACGAAGATTTGCAATCGAAATTCTTCGATGCGCGTTCTCTGGTGGTCGTTGTTCTTTGGGGGGGATGCGGTCTTGGTTACTTCTGTAGATGCTGATATTCCGGAGTAAAATTCTATCTCAGCGGATATTTGGTAGTATCTCCTCGGATTTCACTATGTCGAATCCTTGTTTCTTCGTCGTTGTTTTCCTTTGGAGATATACAGCGCGGCCAACGGATGTTGTCTGAATTTGACGACGTGACTCGAACACCACTATTGGTTTCCTAACAATCACTGTTCCAAACGAAATGCTGCAAGATCCTCCGCGCTCGAACTGATTCCGCGCTCGCCTGGCTCTAAGCTTGGACTGACTCTCACTACAGCGACTCTTCTTTATATAGTACAGCTCTATCGTGTAGACCCGCCCTCTGGCGGTTGGCTTGAATCTATAATACAAATAGAGTTGCGATCCCTACTAATTTCTACACTAATCAAGCCCCTCCATGTTGCTGTCAGCACCCTCATGTGTCAGCTCTGTCAGTACAGTCATACATACAAATTTTACCCGTAGTCTGCTACCTGCTATTGACTCTGATATCCTAAACACGGCAATGGGCTCAACTTTATCATAATTTCAAGTTCTCATATATTTTGCTTTTCTACAAAACCTAATATTTAATGATTTTCAGAAAGATTATGTAGTGATGTATAACAGTTTACACGTCAACAGGGCGTTATAGTGCACAACTACTGATATATGTGTTTTATAATGTATAACAGTTAACACAAATATCATTAGTTGTATATTGTATATTGTAGATGTTGTATATTGTATATCAGTTGTATATTGTAGGTATATATACAACTGTAGATATTGTATATCGAGATGTAACCTGTAGTATACCTGTATTTTCAACCTGTAACCTGTAGTATACCTGCGTATACCTGTATTTTCGAGATGTAACCTGTAGATATTGTATATTGTATATCAGTTGTATATTGTATAACTGTCAACAGGGCGTTATAGTGCAGCGTTCAGAGACGAGGCGCAGTGGAGTGGATGCCGAGGCCGGGACAGAGACCGTGCTGCTCTATGATGAGTTCCACCCCAGGCTGTTCGCGCAGCACACCACCCGACCACACCTCGTCTTCAGGAGCTTTAATGTCGGTGGGTGCGAGGACATCTTCCATTCTGTTGTGATATATCGTCTTCAGGAGCTTTAATGTCGGTGGGTGCGAGGACATCTTCCATTCTGTTGTGGTATATCGTCTTCAGGAGCTTTAATGTCGGTGGGTGCGAGGACATCTTCCATTCTGTTGTGGTATATCGTCTTCAGGAGCTTTAATGTCGGTGGGTGCGAGGACATCTTACATTCTGTTGTGGTATATCGTCTTCAGGAGCTTTAATGTCGGTGGGTGCGAGGACATCTTNGAAGGGTCTGAAGTACGAAGGGTCTGAAGTACGAAGGGTCTGAAGTACGAAGGGTCTGAAGTACGAAGGGTCTGAAGTACGAAGGGTCTGAAGTACGAAGGGTCTGAAGTACGAAGGGTCTGAAGTACGAAGGGTCTGAAGTACGAAGGGTCTGAAGTACGAAGGGTCTGAAGTATGAAGGGTCTGAAGTACGAAGGGTCTGAAGTACGAAGGGTCTGAAGAGTATCTACGAGGGCCTGAAGTACTACGATGGAGCAGAGGGATGGAGCGAAAGAATAATTTTCTACAATGTGGCAGAGGGAGAGTCTGAGAGTACCTATAGCTATAGCTTAAAAATAGCTTAAGCTATAGCTTTATAGCTTAATTGCATTGCAATACCTAGTACATGTAATGTATGACTTGCAAAAATGTATGTAATGTAAAATAATGCATTCCGTGCGCTGTCAATTTTTAGGATGACTGTAGTTGTTACATGAATGTATAGTAATGCAT
Organism: Hyalella azteca; assembly: GCF_000764305.2. Taxonomy (NCBI): domain Eukaryota; kingdom Metazoa; phylum Arthropoda; class Malacostraca; order Amphipoda; family Hyalellidae; genus Hyalella; species Hyalella azteca. The sequence continues at coordinate 3,517 of NW_025945574.1, forward strand.
TGATTTTAACAGCTGACATGTGTTTCTATTTATCGTCATCTACTACGAAAAATGATTTCATGCTTTCTCCTGTCTATACTGTCTTCTCAGCCTTTTTCAGTTCTGGTTGGTTCATGCATTGCGGCAACTGCATTCAGCAATTCTTAAAATTTGCTTTTGAATCCGCTGTCTTGATAGCGCCCTTGATTATTCTCAGTGACTACGCGTGTTTTTGGGTGCATGGCGGCCTTTTTGTCATTTCTATTTACCAGGGGCCATACCTTCAAAACTCGCTAAGTGAACGTGAGTACTTACGCTCTATTTCCTTGTCTATGATTGGTGGATTTTGCTCGAAAAGCCGTCAATGATTGGCTGATGAACTTACGATCTCTTAACTTTTTTTGAAAGTATAGTGAACGTAAGTACTTACGCTCTATTTTCTTGTCTATGATTGGTGGATTTTGCTCGAAAAGCCGTCAATGATTGGCTGATGAACTTACGATCTCTTAACTTTTTTTGAAAGTATAGGTCCTGTAACCCTTCTGCTTCTCTGTTTCAGTGCTGTATTATGTTGTAGATATTACGTTGCTTTCTACAAAAATACGACGACTAATTATGATGTTCTCATAATTTAAATCCAATGCCAGTGATCAATTTTTTATTGATTGATGTACCTTATAAACTTCAGGTATCTTAAATCGGATGCTTTATAGCGCATTTTCTCATTTATGGAAAAAAGCGCTATTGTGCTCGCCATGTCTGTCCATCCGTCCGTCCGTGACTTCACGTTTTTACCGACGAATAAATACGCTATCTGTCACTCACTGCAATGAGTACTGAGTTATATTTTTAAATTTCATGCTATAGTTTTCAAAACTGAAGCTCTAAACGAAACATGTCCCCTTATTTACACATTTAACAGTCTCGATAACGCTTGTCTCCCTCTAGGGGATCATATTTAACAGTCTTGATAACACTTGTCTCCCTCTAGGGGATCATATTTCACAGTCTTGATAACACTTGTCTCCCTCTAGGGGATCATATTTAACAGTCTTGATAACACATTATAGATAACACTTGTCTCCCCTGGCTCAGCTGTGGACGAGTTCTTCCAGCAAATAGAGTCCCAGAAGGGGATTATATATCCCAGGAATTTAAAAGTAAAGAAAATAGCCAAAAAGTTCACCATTTCTTATAAGTTCTTATATTATATTTAACATTCTTGATAGGTAACGCTTGTCTCCTTCATATTTAACAGTCTTGATAACACACTATAGATAACACTTGTCTCCCTGGCTCAGCTGTGGACGAGTTCTTCCAACAAATAGAGTCTCAGAAGCTACAGTCACGCGCGGTGCAGCAGGAGCGCGACGCCCTCAAGAAGCTCGACAACGTGCGCTCTGACCACGCCAGCCGCGTCAGCGCCCTACAGCGTCTCCAGCAGAGCGACACACAGCGGGGCCAGCTCATAGGTACCTGCTGGATTAGGTAGTCAGCGCCCTACAGCGTCTCCAGCAGAGCGACACGCAGCGGGGCCAGCTCATAGGTACCTGCTGGATTAGGTTAGGTAGGTTAGGTTAGGTTAGGGGCGCTCTGACCACGCCAGCCGCGTCAGCGCCCTGCAGCGCCTCCAGCAGAGCGATACCCAGCGGGGCCAGCTCATAGGTACCTGCTGGATTACGGTGAAATCAATTTAATTATTTGATTTACGAGAGATATCTTAGGATTATGGATTATGGGGAGATTAGGATTCTTATCTCCAGGATTATGGTGAAATCGCGATTTACGAGAGATATTTTAGGTAGCGGCTGGATTACCTTACAATTAATATAATTATTTTATTTACGAGAGATGTCTTAACTAGCTCCAGGATTACGGTGAAATCGTACGGTGAAATCGCGATTTATGAGAGATATCTTAGGTAGCTGCAGGATTACCATGATATCAATTATTTTATTTGGGAGAGATATCTTAACTAGCTCCAGGATCACGATCAAATCAATTTAATTATTTTATTTACGAGAGATATCTTGGCTAGCTGCAGCATTACCATAAAATCAACACAATTGTTTTACTGAAGAGAGATATCTTGTATTTAGCTACGGGCAAGGCGGGCGTTGTCTCAATGGAATTGGGTAAAATCAATCTTGTGATTGCACTTCTTAGTGAAAAATCATTGTTAGCTACAGCCAATGTGTGCGCTGTCTTACAATATTAGTGTAAATTCAATCTAATTATTGTGTTTTAGATAGAAAGTTCATAGTTAGCAAACAGTTTACTGTTTACTACGTGTTTGTTGAGATGGAATCTCTCCCCTACTCCTACTATTTATTTTTTGAGATAGAGGATTGATTCCATAAGCATTGATATGTCCCCTAAGCATTGATATGTCCCCTAAGCATTTATATGTCCCCTAAGCATTGATATGTCCCCTAAGCATTTATATGTCCCCTAAGCATTTATATGTCCCCTAAGCATTGATATGTCCCCTAAGCATTTATATGTCCCCTAAGCATTGATATGTCCCCTAAGCATTTATATGTCCCTTAAGCATTTATATGTCCCCTAAGCATTTATATAAGTCCTAACCATACCCTGCGTTGGGCAGAGCTGAACCAGGCGCTGGTGGAGGCGGCTATCGTGCAGCTACGGGCGGCGCTGGCGCACCAGCTGTCGTGGCGCGACATCGAGGAGCTGCTGCAGGAGGCCAGGGAGAGCAACGAGCCTGTCGCCCTCGCCATCAAGTCTTTAAGCCTCGAGACAAACTCCTTCACCATCATGCTCAGGTCTTCAGATCATTATTTTGAACCATAACTCCGTCAGCCAATCACTGGACCTAAATAGGACAACTGTATCATTCTTTATTGTACACAGTGACTTACCGGTAGGTGCACCATAGAAAGTTGTGATACTCTATAAGGTAAAGTTATACTTCGGATTCTTTTACTGCCCTTTGATTGTCGTAGGGGTGGATAAGCATCGTCCGGACGAGCTGGGACTTCTTATGTGCTTTTTCATCCGAACAAACATCACTTTTTGCACCATCAAGAATTAGAGTATCTACGCGGGGATAGTATAAGCCGATAATATTAGCAGCAAATATTAGCAGCGATTGTTTTAATAAGGTGTCCGGAACTATAAGGTGTCCATAACTATAAGGTGTCCGGAACACCTTATAGTGCAAATTTAGTGCCGAATTTTTATGGCAGTCAGCGGTGATCTTGGTAGTGAAAACAGAAGAATGAAATGTTCTAAAACTGTTGGATTATTGGCTGATTACTTGAAATTTTATTATGCTATGTGAAGCAGGTGTGTGCAGTGGCCTTGAGGTAAGAATGATGTACTTAAAAATTTTTAAACGAATTGGCGGTCCATAGATAAAGTTATTGCAATAAGTTAATATTTCTAATTATTATAGTAGGTATATTATTACTATATATGTTGCTGTGCAGTGACCCGTACTGCCAGGACGAGGACGACGCGCTGCTGGACAGTGACGAGGAGCGTCTCGAGGGCCACGACAGCGACACGCTGCGCCCCACGCCCGTCGATATCGACCTCGACCTCAGCGCCTTCGCTAACGCCCGCAAGTCCGTCGCCCTAGTCGCTTTATTATTGTCTTGCTGCGTGTACTTAGGCCGCTATGTGTACTTAGGCCGCTACGTGTACTTGAGCCGCTACGTGTACTTGGGCCGCTACGTGTACTTGGGCCGCTACGTGTACTTGGGCCGCTACGTGTANAAATCGTAGTTGCCTCGATAAGTCTAGGTTTCTCGGGACCGTCAGTGTTCGAAAAACGGCAAAACCGCCGGCCTCACGGCCACGGCCGTTATACAAAGTCCGCCGACTGCTGACCGTGCTTGCGTGATGGTCACCTCCGCAGAACAGCCTTTGGCGACAATTTTTAAGTCCTTTTATGCGCAGCCGTTGCGCACCGTTACGCCCTCGCCATTCCAATTTATAAACAACCCTCGCTCTCACGGTCTCGAGAACAACAGCACCTTATACAAGTTTTGCACAGTTCAACCCAAATTCCGGTAGCCTTCTCAACACTTTACTCTAAGTCTCCAACTTTCATAACTTAATTTACGAATTAATTCACCCACAGACTGCGTTCTATACAGTTTGATATGATTTAAGTCGGAATTACCGACGCTCGAATCAAGGCCGCTACGCGTTATTAGGCCGCTACGCGTTATTAGGCCGCTACGCGTTATTAGGCCGCTACATCTAGTTATGCCGCTACGTGCATTTAACCGTTTTTTGATAGTACTGACCCTGGCCTATATTAAGCTAGTAACTACTGACCCTGATTCGGTTATGGCTCTGCATTGTAACTGTCTCTTATACACATCTAGATGTGTATAAGAGACAGGATTAGGCCGCTACGCGTTATTAGGCCGCTACGCGTTATTAGGCCGCTACGCGTTATTAGGCCGCTACATGTAGTTATGCCGCTACGTGCATTTAACCGTTTTTTGATAGTACTGACCCTGGCCTATATTAAGCTAGTAACTACTGACCCTGATTCGGTTATGGCTCTGCATTGTAAAGTGTCTTGTGTAGACAATATAACTTTTAATATACAGTTATGAAGACCATATAGCATGTTCAATTAACAAAAGAAGATCAGTGTAAAATTAACTGGCTACTGGCGTTTTGCTTGCTACCTGCCGCGGCTATTTTTCTGGCGAGTTGGTCATTTATACATGGTATATGTTTGAACCTGGAATACTAGGTTGAACCCGTGGTATAATATGGTACCTGTGGTATAAGTTTGAACCTGGAATACTAGGTTGAACCCGTGGTATAAGGTGGTACCTGTGGTATATGTTTGAACCTGGAATACTAGGTTGAACCCGTGGTATAAGGTGGTACCTGTGGTATAAGTTTGAACCTGTGGTATAGGTACATAAGATTGAACCTGTGGTATAAGATTGAACTTGTGGTATATATATGTTTGAACCTGTGGTATATGTTTGAACCTGTGGTATAAGGTTGACCCTGTGGTATATGTTTGACCCTGTGGTATAAGGTTGACCCTGTGGTATATGTTTGACCCTGTGGTATAAGTTTGACCCTGTGGTATAAGGTTGACCCTGTGGTATAAGGTTGACCCTGTGGTATAAGGTTGACCGTGCGAGGATGACTTATTTATTACCTACGCAGGTACTACGACAGCCGGAGGAAGGCGGTGTCTAAGGTCGAGAAGACGGTGGCCGCCTCTAGCGCGGCCCTCAAGTCGGCGACCCGCAAGACGCGCCAGACGCTGAAGGAGGTTCGCACCACCACCTCCATCAACAAGCTCAGGAAGTTCCACTGGTTCGAGAAGTTCCTGTGGTTCATCTCGTCAGAGAACTACCTCGGTGAGTAATACTAATGGTAATAATGGTAGCTCATTATTTATTGTTATAGGCACCAATGTAATTGGTGCCTATAACAAATTAACCGAGTTAACTAATCATAAATGCTCTTTTTATTGCATTGACTATATATCCTTGTGCTCTGAGATCTAACTTAGTGAGTTCATTCGCGAATATCTTAATATTTCTTATTTATTTAGGCGCTTGAACTATTTGTGATGATTTATCTCAATTAATAATTAAATAGTTCATAAAAATTTACAATTATTGCACTACAATTGTTAAGTATAGTTTTTCCTTCCCTCTTTTCTACTGTCAATCTGTTACTTTAAACTTCTTCAGCACTTGCAGTAAAATTATTGACAATGGTTACTTCAATGCACAAAACTATTATTTCCAGATGATTATTGTTTGTTATGAATGATCTGTATTCGCTGTACGCTCGATGCTTGATCAACAATTGTGCGGGCCGCATGGGTTTAGAATTTTTGTTCCCTTTCAGCTAATGACTTCCCTGTTCGCAAGAGCTATTAAAGACCGAAAATTTAAAGCGAAAAAAGGCCATGTGATTTCACCATGTTTCCGTTGAAAACGTTCCATAGACCATCGCCATGATTAGTCTAAATATCAAAGAATACCGTAACATGGGGTAACTTAGACCACTTTTATTTTTTATAAATGATGCCATTTTTTACTAGCTAAATTAAACTTGAATTAAATCGTGCAAAATACAGGTCTATACTCTAGCTTCACTCACCATAAATTGCTGGCTCCTGCCTCTCATAGTCTTTATGTAATTTCAAAAAAAGTGATGGAAGTGCACTAGGTACTGTACTACAATTGCTAAGTATGGTTTTTCCTTCCCTATTTTCTACTGTCAATCTGTTACTTAAAACTTCTTCAGCACTTGCAGTAAAATTATTGACAACGGTTACTTCAATGCACCAAACTATTATTTCCAGATGATTATTGTTTGTTATAGATGATCTTTATTCACTATACTCTCGATGCTTGATTAACAATTGTGTGAAGGCATAGAACTTTTGTTACAGTTCAGCCAACGGCCTCCCTGTTCGCAAGAGCTATCAAAGACAGAAAATATAAAGTAAAAAGGCCATGTTATTCCACGATATGTCCGTTGAAAACGATCCATAGACCAGCGCCATGATCAGTCTAAACATCAAAAAATGCAAGCTTAATCGATAGACAGACCATATTGGCTCCCCGGAAGATATCAAACCTAAATACTCGTAGAATATTCTCCTGTTATTAAGCTGCATTGTTAGTTACGAACCCGAACACACATCCTGTCTAACGCTGCCCCTGCTGCAGTTCTGGCGGGGTTGAATGTATCAGTAAACGTATTCTGATATCAGTAAATATCAGTAAATATCAATAAATATCAGTAAATATCAGTAAATGCATTCTGAATGTATCAGTAAATAAGTATCAGTAAGTCCTGTCTAACGCTGCCCCCCTGCCGCAGTTCTGGCGGGGCACGACCAGCAGCAGAACGAGCTCCTCGTCAAGCGCCACCTGACGAAGCGCATATATCGTCTTCAGGAGCTTTAATGTCGGTGGGTGCGAGGACATCTTCCATTCTGTTGTGGTATATCGTCTTCAGGAGCCTTAATGTCGGTGGGTGCGAGGACATCTTACATTCTGTTGTGGTATATCGTCTTCAGGAGCCTTAATGTCGGTGGGTCCGAGGACATCTTACATTCTGTTGTGGTATATCGTCTTCAGGAGCCTTAATGTCGGTGGGTCCGAGGACATCTTACATTCTGTTGTGATATATCGTCTTCAGGAGCTTTAATGTAGGTGGGTCCGAGGACATCTTCCATTCTGTTGTGATATATCGTCTTCAGGAGCCTTAATGTCGGTGGGTCCGAGGACATCTTCCATTCTGTTGTGATATAATTATCATACTACTGCGAAATATGATTCCATGCTTTCTTCTGTCTAAACATTCTTTTCAGCCTTATTACAACACTTCTCTTTAACTTCACTTCTTGTTGTTTGTTTATGTTTGTCTGTCTGCTACAAATCTTATAATCGATATTCAACACACTTCTACCTCTCCAATCTATCTGAAATTTTGCAAACTTGCGTAAAGTTGGAGACAATGCATGAATTAATTGATATACTAATTGATTTTAAAAATTAAAATATTTTTTTTTTTTTCAATATTAAAAAAAAATTAAAAATAATTTTGTCAGCTACAAATCTTACTATCGATATTTGACACACTTCTACCTATCATGTCAAATCGATCTGAAATTTTGCACACTTGCGTAAAGTTGGAGACAATGCATGAATCAATTGACAGAAGAAAATTTTTTGAAAATTTACAAAATTTAGATATCTTAAAAAAATGTTGAAAACTTTTTTTTTTAATATTTAAAAATAAAATTAGAAATTCACTGTACATATGTAACAACCAAGACACTGGATTCTTCAGAAGTGATTTATTTAAAAAGTAATTTTTAAACGCATACTATTCAGTTTTTGGTTAGTTCATGCATTGCAGCAACTGCATTCGGCAATTTTTCTTTAAATTTTCTTTTGAATAAATTAACTTTTCTTTTGAATCAGCTGTATCGCCCTCGATGATTCTCAGTGACAACGCGTGCTTTTTGAGTGTATGGCGGCCTAATTCCTATTTATCTGTAACCCTTCTGCTTCTGTATTTTATTGATGTTATAGATATTACGTTATATTATATTCCTTGTAGATATTACGTTGCCCTCTACAAGACTATGAAGACTAATTCAGATGTTCTCTTAATTTAAACCCAATACCGGTTATCATTTTTTTATTGATTGATGCACCATATAAACTTCAGGTATCTTAGATCGAATGCATTTTTTGTAAATGTCATGCTGCAGTTTTCAAAACTAAAGCCCTAAACGAAACCTATTCCCCTATTTAGACAATTAACTGTTTATAACGCTGCAGTTTTCAAAACTGAAGCACTAAGTGAAACATTTTCCCCTATTTATACATTTAATTATCTTGATAACGCTGCAGTTTTCAAAACTGAAGCACTAAATGTTTCAAGTCTTTTATTTAAATCATTGATATCACTAGTTTCAAAGTTATTAATTTTCCCTCGGTAGAAGCGGTTAATGCGAAAAATGGTGCTCGTTGTATTGGAAAATGGTAGAATTGTTTAACTTGTGATCACGGCAAGTATAAATTCGGCTTTGTATTATGTCTTGATGATGCAATTTATTAATTCAATTTCTATGCAAATTTGTCAAGTATTTTGTCTCCAGCATTCGTGATCGTTTTTTCCAGCATATTGATGTCATGTAAGTTTGTATAACATATAATAATTGAATAAACTACTATCATAATTATTGTTTATAATCTCAACATCCACGCGAACTAATTATGTTTATCAGCCGTTTGTTTATTATGTTTATCAGCCGAGCGTGGGCAGAGAAAATTATTGTTTATGATCTCAATATCTATGCGAACTAAGTATATTTATGGTCTACCAGCCGAGCGTGGGCGGAGAAGGTGGTGACATCAGCATGGGTCTCTTATACACATCTAGATGTGTATAAGAGACAGCCTCCACCCTGCACCAGGCGGGCATCATGGCGCTGTGTTGCAGGTACCGTGCCCCCCTCCACCCTGCACCAGGCGGGCATCATGGCGCTGTGTTNCCTCACCACGGGCGCCTTCATGGTCAGGGGCAAGAAGAACTTCCTGCCGCCCTCACATCTCGTCTACGGCTTCGGCTTCCTCTTCAGGCTTGAGGAATCTTCCGTTGCAAGGTTATACCTGCTAATGCTTAATTAGTCCTGCTGCTTAATTACTTAATTAGTCCTTATACTTAATTAGTGTTCCTGCTGCTTCGGCTTCCTCTTCAGACTCGAGGAATCTTCCGTGGCAAGGTTGATCCTGCCAATACTTAATTAGTCTCAACTTAAATAACCCTGCCGCTTAATTAGTCCTGCCGCTTAATTACTTAATTAGTCCTTATAATTAATTACTTAATTACTCCTGCTGCTTAATTAGTGTTACTGCTGCTTCGGCTTCCTCTTCAGACTCCAGGAATCTTCCGTGGCAATGTTATACCTGTCAATACTTTAATTTATTTAATTATATATGATAGTTATGATAATTTAAATATTTCTGAATTACCATATTGAATAATATTATTTGGCATGAGATCCTCCCAACGCTGATTTTTTCACTCGGATAAATTAGTGAAACTTTGTCTAAATAGCGAAGTATTTTTTTAATTTTTTGTGGGCAATTTTGACCGCTTTTGGCCCGGTGAAGAGTGAATCTTTCATACGTGCAGGGAGCGTATTAAGTACTTATATCATTAGTCTGCTTATATCGCAAGTTCACAAGGAATTTGAAAGCAAAGAAAAGGCTAAGAAAATTCAATGTCGATATGGTGAATTTTCTTGGCCTTTTCTTTGCTTTTAAATTCCTTGGGAGCGTATTGCTGTTGGGACGAACGACCCGTATATTTATCTCAGAGCTAATTTAAAGCCTTCAAAAATTACTACGTTTAATAATTCAATGCAGCACAAGTATTTCATTGAAAATTTTTAATTCAGCATGGTAAATTTTAAAGACCAGTTCCTTATTGAGTTCTGCTGAACGCAGATGTGCTCAACGAACTTATTTCAGTTGTAATGAAGAACTGCTATGAACTTGTATAAATTAGTTGTCTATAAGTTTAGTAGTTAGTAATTATTTTTTTTAGTAAATTAATTTTTAGTTTAGTAATTAAATTAGTTGTCTATAAGTTTAGTAATTAGTATATTCCTGTTGGTCTGCACCTGGGTGCATTTTGCTCATGAATATCAAATGGTATATTATCCAGAAGTTAGCAAAGCAAAATTAAAATCTGCTTCATATTAGTATTTATAATATAAATGTAGTCTATGCAAAAATCATCACATGCCGATTGGCATAACCTGTTCAGTAATGGTTGTCAGCAAAGCGATATTTCTCTGTACAATAAAATATTCATTAAATATTTAATCGTTATTTCATTTAACTTGATCTATTGATGTTTAAAAAGCGTAGGCGCCTTCATGGTCAGGGGCAAGAAGAACTTCCTGCCGCCCTCACATCTCGTCTACGGCTTCGGCTTCCTCTTCAGGCTTGAGGAATCTTCCGTGGCAAGGTTATACCTGCTTATGCTTAATTAGTTTAACTTAATTAGACTTATAGACAACTCACAACTCTAAGACTTAATTAGTCCTGCCGCTGCTTCGGCTTCCTCTTCAGGCTTGAGGAATCTTCTGTTGCGAGGTTATACCTGCCAATACTTAATTAGTTTAACTTAATTAGTCCTGCCGCTTAATTAGTGTTACTGCTGCTTCGGCTCCCTCTTCAGGCTTGAGGAATCTTCCGTGGCAAGGTTATACCTCTCAATGCTTAATTAGTCCTGCTGCTTAATTACTTAATTAGTCCTTATACTTAATTAGTCCTTATACTTAATTAGTTCTGCCGATGCTTCGGCTTCCTCTTCAGGCTTGAGGAATCTTCCGTGGCAAGGTTATATTTGTCAATGCTTAATTAGTCTTAACTTAATTAGACTTATAGACAACTCACAACTCTAAGACTTAATTAGTCTTATTCTTAATTAGTCCTGCTGCTTAATACTCTTAACTTAATGAGACTTATAGACAAGTCACGATATAGACAACTCAGACTTATAGACAACTCACAACTCTAAGACTTAATTAGTCTTATTCTTAATTAGTCCTGCTGCTTAATACTCTTAACTTAATTAGACTTATAGACAAGCCACGATATAGACAATTCAGACTTATAGACAACTCACAACTCTAAGACTTAATCAGTCTTATACTTAATTAGTGTTACTGCTGCTTCGGCTTCCTCTTCAGGCTTGAGGAATCTTCCGTGGCAAGGTTATACCTGTCAATACTTTAATTTATTTAATTATATATGATAGTTATGATAATTTAAATATTTCTGAATTACCATATTGAATAATATTATTTGACATAAGATTCTCCCATTGCTGATTTGTCACTCAGTGAAATTAGTGAAACTTTGTCTAATTAACGATGAATTTTTCACTTTTGTATGGACAATTTCGTCCACCTTTGGGCCGGTGAAGAGTGAATCTGTCATACGTGCAGGAGCGTATTGCTGTTGGGACGAACGACCCGTATATTTACCTCAGAGCTAATTTAAAACCTTCAAAAATTACTACGTTAAATAATTCAATGCAGCATAAGTATTTATTGCATTGAAAATTCTTAATTCGGCGCAATAATTTTAAATACCCAGTTCTTTATTGAGTTCTGCTGAACGCAGATGTGCTCAACGAACTTATTTCAGTTGTAATGAAGATCTACCATGAACTTGTATAACTT
>NW_025945575.1:0-429 GCF_000764305.2 Hyalella azteca
TCATGCACGGTAACTTGCACCGGTATTTTTCATGCGTGAGCTAACGAGCTTTAGGAACGCGTCAGCAATGAGCGTTCGGCTGTATATACTGCCTTTTTATTGACGCTAAGACACTCACGAGGTTATTGGTTCTCACTGTCCTCATTGGTTCTCATTGCCTCGTTGGTTATCATTGCCTCTTTGGTTCTCATTGCCTCATTGCGTTCTCATTGCCTAGGTGGTTCTCATTGAAAGGTTATAGTTCTTCTTGCCTCATCGGTTCTCATTCGTTATTTATAAATAACAAGTGCAGCACAAGTGCTTATCACTGCCCTGCCTCCTCCTCGCAAGCACAAAATGTGATAAAATGTGACAATATTAAATAATTCAGCGCAGAAATGTGCGAGGAGGAAAGACGAGACCTCGCAGCCGATGATTTCCTATGCAATA
>NW_025945576.1:0-743 GCF_000764305.2 Hyalella azteca
ACAACGGTTGATCAAGCCTCCTTCTATTTGTATATATTTTATTATTTGTATTCAGTTATAAAATAAATATTTGTTAGCAGAAAATGAATTGTTTTGATGTATTTAACGGTAGTTATTTGTCGTGTTGAATGTCGTAGGTACCGAAATATTCCAATGCCATCTGGACTGCTAATTAAATAACAGAATTACTTATTGAATTACGTAATTGTTCGAGTCTATAACTTGCCGACTAGAAGTAAATTTTTCAATGGCTCAAGAGTTATGAATTAAATTGCAAACAACGATCGAATATTTAAAAATGAAATTTGTTGTCGCGGACATTGTAGCCGAGCATAAAGAAATTAGACCAGTACCCACTGCAGTGAGTGACAGAAAGCGCATTTTCTCGTCGAGCGCGACTTCACGAAAACGTGAAGTCACGGACGGACGAACGGACGGGTATGAAGAGCACAATAGCGCCTTTTTAGCGCATTTTCTCATTTATGGAAAAAATGCACTATTGTGCTCGCCATATCCGTCTGTCCGTCTGTCTGTCTGTCTTTTCGTCGACGAGAAAATGCGCTCTCTGTCACTCACTGCAGTGAGTACTGAGTTATATTTTTTAAAGGTATTAGCAACAGGCAGTTTGCTTGGACATGCGACCATATTGAATAAAATAATTACTCAAATAACTTCATCTACACATGAATTTAATCATGCATAATTTTCCTCGGATAAGCAATATTCGGATAATATTCAATTTT
>NW_025945577.1:0-746 GCF_000764305.2 Hyalella azteca
ATTCATTTGCTTTCTTGATCTCTAAATAATGAAATTGTGAAGGCTCGCACACTCATACCCTAAAAATACGAGTAGGTGAATAACTTGCACGTTTTTCTGCGAAAACTGCAATATCATAATGTTTATTCTAGACATATTTTTGTCTGGGCGCTTAATATGCTTTGATATTCCATTGTCGAGAAATGCGCTGTGCGGGACCCTGCACTTGTCTCAAATATCAGAACACGGAAGCAGGCCCACGTATTTATTACCTATTGTTTCCCTTATGATGAAAATGCCGAACAAGACGTTCTGTGGCGCGCGATTCGTTTTTGGTGTCTTCTGTGTGGTGTGCGATGCATGCTGTGCAACGTAGTTCTTCTCAGCTATTATCTTATGGATTTTTCGTGAATCCTGTCATAATTTCAATTTATTTCCAGTAGTTAGTCGTAGAAATTCAGTTTCTCGTTAGATCTAGTTGAATTTCCGGAAATCCTGTCATTTTAATCCAGTTTCTCGTTAGATCTAGTTGAATTCCCGTAAATCTGTCATTTTAATCCAGTTTCCAGTAGTTACCCGTGTAACCTGTGATACCAGTAGCGGTAATCGCTGCTCAACAGTGGATACTCTAGGAGCAGTCCAATAAAGGCTTCGTCTTGAATGCTCGGCCATGCGTGGTCTACGTAGTTTCAACTGTTGAGGGAAATATTATGAATTATATTCATTTTTTTTAATTTTCAGCCGAAAAGGGATCTGGTCAAGATTAG
>NW_025945578.1:0-313 GCF_000764305.2 Hyalella azteca
ATGAACAAGTTATGGTTTCTTCAGTGCACCGCCTGCTGTATGAAATTTAATGTTCAATAATAATTTCCGCCACCATCAAATCCAAGTTATTTTTTCATCTTCCAATTGAAAGTTTCACTGTAGAGCTGTAAAGAATTTTACTGAACATACTTCTCCCGTGTACATAAGGTTGGGACCTTTTAGGTAGGACCAGAGTTAATGAGCTCAGACAAAATTCATTTGAACCAAACTTGACCGAGATTGTTCAGCAATTTGGTATGTTATCATTTACTTATGTTATGATCCTTTTATTGCTTGTTAACCTTGGCTATTT
>NW_025945579.1:0-509 GCF_000764305.2 Hyalella azteca
TGTGCAGAAAATGACACATTTCCATCTTCTCTCTTCGCACGACTCATTTTTATGAATCTTTATTTAATTTTTCTCTGAATAAGCTCATTCTATATTGCCTATAATGGAGCATTATTATAGCATTCGAATTTAATAACCATGTACTTGTATCACAGATAAATTACGCATTTTAGATTTCCTTACGCATTTTAAACTAATAATTTCCTCACAACGAAAAATTCTAACCGCAATAATTATTTTATTTGCAATCATGACATAATCATACTTCAAAATCTTCGCTAAGAACTCATGATGAATCCCAACAAGGGAAATAATGAACTTAACTTGCAGTTGGCTAATCAAGAAGATGTAATTTCTTTTTACGTCATCAAACACATAATTCATAATCAAGTAACATTGTTCTCTGCCTCTCATCTATCGGCCAGAAACGGAACTCAAATAGCGCCGAAGGTCAGCAACGAATCATAACTGTGATAACATCGCTGCATCGAACAGCTTGCGGCCTCAGC
>NW_025945580.1:0-56285 GCF_000764305.2 Hyalella azteca
AGCTGGGAGCCCCGAGTCACAGTTTGATTGCTGCTCATCACGAGGCTCAATCTTCACAGCTTCTGCAAGTGCCACAACTTGAGTACTGATTCAATTATTGAGGAACATACTTCAAAATTTTCATTAGTTACTGACCTTATCATTTATGGTCAAAATGCTCAGCACTGGCTACATGAATATTAACATCAAATTTGAGAATGCCAGACATCAATTCTAGATCTTATATAATTTACATAAATCTTATCCAAACCATAAAACTTAACTTTAAAAAACGTTATTTTCCACAATATTTGCTAAAATGAAAATAATGATGACAAATCATTTCATTTTCTGTGTACATGCTTATGCCAAAATATGTACTATGCAGCAAATAGATTTTCCAAATTAATGTCAAAAGTTGGAGAGCTGACAGTTCTCTGAGAGAGACACTTCTTGTACACGTATTCTTGCTAGAAAATATGTCATAAAACCAAACCAGATTCTTGATGAAATAAAAAGTGCATAAACAAACATAAAAGTTGATTTTCATCATATGGCATTCAGAGCAAACTTCAATATTGTTATAACTGCAATGTACATGAATATTATCACAAAATATTACATAAATCCAAACATTACAATGAGCTAATTACCCATAACACAACTTGGCAAGGAATGCTCCATCTGCCTGCAGTCTTCAGCTGTATGATGACAAAGCTCGAGACCTGCACCTAACTTGACTGCATCAGAAGACTCCTGCAATGCGGGTAACTCCTTCATCTCTGCTGGAGTCTTAGAGCTCTAGAATGTTTCTGTAAGATATAATGCAAGTTTAGGTAATGCAAGATATTCAGAGTAAACAGAATTGGGCTCACAACTCTCATTTGAACATGGATTAGAAAAGGCAAACATTTTACCTAAAGTCACATACTAGTTTACTCTAATTTGAAATCTTATTGCTTACACACATGAGGCTTCTGCCCAATTACACTATACAAAGTTTGTGAACTAAGAAATTACTTAAGTAATGCACAAGTATTGAATATTATTTCTGAAAAAAATCTTGAAAACATATAATTTGGTTTTGAATAAATTTTGACATTCTTGTCTATAAATATGGGGTCATACTTTCAAAATATTGCTTAGTGTTTGTAGCAACTCAAGTACTGCACAAGTCCGCTAAGTATGCATAACTCCAAAATATGGTACCTTTAAAACATTTCCGCACTGAGTTATGTCAACAAAGTTATGCATAACTTCACAAATGATAGAAGCACTCATAAGTTGAGTTACGTACAATTTCTGAGGCTATAAAGCAATTGAAAATGAGTTTGAACACTACAGTGAACCGTGAACATTTTCCCTATATTTCTTAGTTCTTCACAAGTTAACTGTTGTGCTATCAGCGAACCAATTTGTTTCATGTTTGTGTTGATCCGGGCTGGTTATTTGTTTTCAATAAGTATTAGTATGAGAAATTGGAAGCAAATGATTGATTTAAAACAACAAAGTTTCAAGTCATTCCTTTATAATATTATTGTATGATCAAACAATGATGTTTTTCATTTATCAAACATAATGATAATGATTCCTATCACTCCTGCTGACACAGTTTGATTAAATAGGACTGTGGGAGTTGACATTTGTTCTTCCAATTTCCAAGATCCAATTTGACTACTAGTAGAGAGGTTTGGTAACACATTATGAATCTTGGCTATCCATCATTACTATCAAGCAGGATGGAATTCTAAAAACCAAGCTTCATATATTATTTCTGATCCATCTTCACCAATGTTTTCATCCTAAAATTTTAGTTGAGATAGAAAGGATAAAAATAGGGAGGAATCAAAGTTACACTGGAAAGAATCAAGAATGAAGGTTGCAAATTGCAATGCTTCAAGATTTTAATTAGACTAAACATTAATTCATTAGCACTTCATCTCCAAGTCAAACACAACAAATTAACATTTACAAATTAATAACAAATCACGCCACAAATAAAAGTTGAACTTAACATGATGCACTGCAAAGCTATTTCGCGAGAGCAAAATCTCATACACGTTCACTTAGTGAAAGCTAACCAGCAACTGCATTTGAGGGTCGGCAATGCCACTTCCGGAAGGTTAGCGTTGGCGGTATGAAGCAGCAACAAGCGGTAATATTAAGGTTGGCAATGCCGCAATGCAACTGTAATATTACTGTATGCAAGTACTGTAGAATTATGGTTATGGTATTTACCGTAAGTATTACGGTAGTTTCACAAATGTATTCAGGAACAGATTCTGAAATTAAAGCAACATTTCCATTCCTATATATAAACGGGATTAATAATACACCTATCAAATTCATTCAATGTTTTTCAATTTGGGGTGTATGAATGACAAAATGGTCATTTATACCAGTTGCAGCTGTAGAATTAAGTTAAATTAAGAAAATAATTAAAATTAAATTGTATTAAATTAAATTTATTTATTTGATACACCAGATGGTACATGCTGTAGAATTAAATTCTATTAAAAAAATGTTAAATTGAAAATTTTGATTAAAATTTTTAAATTAAAAATTCATTTTTATTAAATTAAATTGAATTATTTAATACAGCTCATGGTACATGCTCAATGTTTCATGTAATGCAATAATTGCCCCTTCAAATAACAAACATTTTCTGAAAGACACAAGATGTTTAACTCAGGATGGGAGACAAAATCATTCAGAATTTTAAGTGAAGTTTTTAAGACAAATTAGACCTAATAGGGTAAAAAAGTGAAAAAATTCATATTTGGACATGTATCAATAGGTGTTTAGATTTTGAAACAACTTTCCATTATTTGAATCTCAGAGTGGAATGTGGATCAAATCTATTTATTGTGAAATCAAACTTGACATAACCAAAACAAAGTGTGTGATACTGTCTTATCAAATGTGTTTATGGCAGCACTACACGCCCATATGCCATGAAAGATTTGCAGTTTATCCCATCATTTCGTGTGGTTTTGAGAACTTTGTTGGTATTGGAGAAATTGTTAGAATTTTCTGCTAAATTTGACATAATTTCTTTTATTTTAGAACATATTCATTGCAAAAATTTGTCTGATATGGATATATAACTGGTGAATGTATTTGAGGGTGGCCTCGCCTACACGGTATCGGATTTCAAACCACGTGAGAAATGTGAACATGAAACTTCTTGGAAGAGTGGCAGTTTCTGATAAGCTCAGTGTATCAATGGTCACTGCGGTGTAAGGTTTTATGTGGTAGATTTTTCGATCCATTGTCTCATGTTAACATGAGAATATATTACCTATAGAGAATTCCACATAGCATGATAGTATCAAGAGATTTTTACTGACATTTTTGTGAATTCCCTTCACCCCCTATGGTTCCAAAATATGTCATCAGGATTCGCCAATTCGGGACAAGGCTATTGGCAATGAAGCTAAATCATTTGTAATAAAGTTGGTGATAGGACCTATTAAGACCATAAATAAGATGTTCATCTGGTACAGGTTCAATAATTACAATTAAGAGGTTGGCACTCGGCTGGTATAATTTCCTAAGGTATTAATATTTCAGCAGAGCCAGAGAGCAGGAGAAGTTAGCCTCTGCTCAGGAGTAAAAAGTAAGAATGGTTTAAGAGTCAGATAATTCTCCTAGTCCTAGTTAACCAGAATGAGATGGAAACCCTTCAAAATTTGCCCCAACCCTATCATGTTGCATTTTCAGCGTTTCTATGCTATTTAACAGCTCATTTGCTGCTTTTTTCAACAGCAAGCTTATTAGAAGCTTGAATCTCACTTTTAACAAGGCTTGGAAAGTCATCAGTTTTACTAAAGCTTTGAGCTTGAGAGTCCCTAAGTATATTTGCAACTTCCCCTAGCTGGTGTTGGTATTCACTCGTCACTGCAAGGGGAGTATAATTCTCTGCCTCGCCGACGGGGTCAGACGTCCCAGATGAAAGGCTAGTAGTTCTTGTTTTTTCCCACGTTGACTCCAACCCCGTCCTACCTTCCTAAATTAAATGAAATAATTACCTGAAGCTTATAAAAGTTTCAAGAGCGTCACTTACGATTACGAATAAGAACGATGACCTCTACACACCACCGGGCACCGGTACCGTCAATCACAACTTCTAAAGTTCTACTACCAACTACGGCTAACGGCTTTATGTAAACAGAAAATCCGTGAGGTCGTGTTCCGCAAGTAAGTAAATTTCACGTAGATTGGATATTTTTTTAGGGAGGAGGAACAAACTATTTTAAATGTCTTTTTAGACAATCATGTCTGCATTTCTCGAAAAATTGGGAGCGCAGCCGTGCACCACCAATTTTGTGCGCAGCCGTCAGGGCAATAAGCCCTGAATGCTGAATCGAACGCCTTGGATCTCTCCGGACATCCACCAATCAGCCGTGAACCACTCGGCTTTGTCTTGCTCCGGCCTCGCATAGAACCTGCCGTGCACCACCAGGCCGCAGATCGAATCTGACTTCCGGGCATCGTTAAATTACGTAATTTTACGTTCACCGCATCTGAGGTTAGGTTTCAGATAGCATAGTTCTGTTCCAAAATTTATCGTCCTTCGACAAGGGCCGTTCAACCGAGGGCTGGTTTGACCCACGGCCTAGATACGGACGGCTTGAAGTGTTGAAGGCTACGTTCCGGAAGGCAGGAATCATGATGGTCCATTTCTTCGCCGATTTCTTCTTTGCGGCCAGGAAACAAATAACAGACAGCAACTCGCAGCTGGCGGGAGACGCAGAAGAAACTCCATCGCTGACGCTTGCTGAGGCAAGAATAAACGTCGCAGGGACGCTGGCCTGGTAAGGAATTGGAGTTGAGGAATCAAACAACCTGCCTCTGTGGCCTAGCCACGCATAGAAGCAATCTTAGCGACAGCAGTAGCCCCGGAACTTATTTTATGGACACGCCTCGTAAGATATGTACAAATTCATTACTTCATATGTGATGCAAGTTGTCAATTGATGATTTTTTCCAGGATTACCTCCTAAAATCGAAGCAACTCATACTAAGTTTGTATATTTCCCACTGTCGAAACCACACAACACTCGAAACCTCTAATAATGTAATCGAAACGGCTTTCCCTTCAGATTTGTCGGTAATAATGATTTTACTCTTGCTGTTATGTCAGAAGGTCATCACCCACGATGTCATTAGTCTCTCTTACGTCTCCTTCTGCGATGTCATTGTGGTGAGTCTCACTCTATATAAGCTCTTCAAGCCCATGTTTCTTCCGTCCCATTGCGACGCATATTCCTGGGAGCACAATGGGACATAATAATCTTACATCGCCCCAGAAACGACTAAACTGCAGAAAGACCAAGCCAAATGCCTGATGACAACACAACTGCTCTAGCGGACGGAGCACGACTACTGCAGATATTTTGGCAACCAAAATGCAGTCGCCTCTATCTGGCACATGTTGACCCAATTCCCCCGTGGTCTCCTATACAGCCGGAATTCTGCATGGACCCACAGCTGCCTGGAGGTGTTGATTTCGCGTACTCATTCGGGGTACACAGAAAGGAAAACTACCCGCATCACCAAAAAGTCTTCTGTGATGGCTCACGTCTCTTAGATGGCTCATCTACAGCCTGTGGAGTATTTATACCAGACGAAGCTCGGGCTATAGCCTTGCGCCTCCATCCAATGCATAGCGTACTCTTTGCCGAACTATACGCTATCTTGCAGGCACTTGTCATCATCAGTGAGAAGGCACCGGCGTGGTGGGTGGTGTGCTCTGACTCTAGGTCAGTACTGCAACTCATTGAAACCCCAAGCTCCTCTTGCACACTCATCGTATATAAGATCCAAGAGCACCTGCTAGCCCTGCACTCAGCACCTGGGTTGGCTGTTACCCTGCACTGGGTAAACGGCCATGCTGGTATTCATGGCAATGAGGCGGCTGACAAGGTTGCACAGCTTGGCCACTCACTTGACTTCAGTGTACTGTCGCATGTTGAGCAATCAGACCGTCTGAGCTGCCTGCGAAAGGGACTGCATGAGCGCTGGTTAGACTCTTGGACGACCGATGTAAGGGCAACAGGGAAGGGCGTCCACTTGACCACAATACGCAGCAAACTGTCCCCTGTTCCATGGGTGGTTGTCCCGACTCGTAGGGCTGCTGTCAGCCTGGCCCGTCTCCGCCTGGGCCATGCAGACCTGAGTGCCCATCTGTATCGATTTGGTGTGTCACCCTCTCCAATGTGTGACCACTGCAACGTGGAGGACACCATTTAACACTTCTTACTTGATTGTGGACTACACCTTGAAGCCCGAAGAATACTATACAAGAATACAAACAATACAATACAAGCTCTTCAAGCTGAACACCAGTTCAGCCTGAATAATCTCTGAAAGCTGGTCAAGACTGCCTCGAAACAATATACTTCAAACTAGTAACCCGTTGAAGATCGTTTGATAAATCCAGGTGCAAGAAGTGCCCTGTCGAGGGTAATTTAAGCAACCTCAAAACGGACTACAATCCAATACAAGCTCTTCAAGCTGACACCCGTCAGACATAGGCAGGCATAGCCAGTCATAGGCAAAGCTTCGTAGCTGCAGTCATTCGCAGCCTAACATTAGACGCGTCCACTACGTCTTTCCTATCAACTCCGGCACGCGCTACCAGCTCGCAGTGTCGTAAACTCCACCTCCTTAATAACTTCTTGTATAAAACCTCATCGTACCTTATCCTGCTGTCCTATCTATTAATAATTACTACTAAGGAACTAAGGAAGTGACCGTCTCATCATTTATTGCTGCGATATTAGTTATTGGACAACTAATGGAAACCAAGACCCTCAGGAAAGAACTATATTAGTTACCGATACGAACTAATTAACCTATCAAACTAAATATCATGTTGTCACTGGACAGACAACCTGACAGTTAATCATGCCATATTTATCATGAATAGTCTTCTGATATTTAAAACGGCCTCGTAGATAAAGAGTCGACTGGAAGATGGATATATGAAAACACATAACACCCAAGTTCAAAGGCATCGGAGATCGATTGTAAAAAAAATTTAAACGAGACTCTGATTGAATATTGAGCAAAATGTTTTTGACAATAATATTTTATATAAATAGCATAAGCAAGTTTTGATAATGGTAAAGCAAGTTTTGACACGAGATGGGTGACGAGGCAGCGAGGTGTCCTCCTGGCAGCGGTCACAAGATGGGTGACCGGCCGGCAGGCGGTAGCTTTGATCTAATTGTATGTCCTCAAGCTGGATAAAATAATACATTATTGCTGTGGGTAGACCCGCTACAATTAGTCATAGAAAATCATATGTGTTAAGTAGTGGTATGGTTGTCTAGCGCTTCAGATATCAAGCTAATCCACGCCGGAGGTCTGCAACTTCTAATAGATTGTCCACATACAAGTTCCGAATAATTTGCTTGTTATGCGTTCGTGAAATTTCTACCGAATGATAACATTCATGCGTCACGAGTCAGTAATTACAACATTGCTTCCTTATTCGGCTATAAGCATCTTATTCCTGCCCGGATTCTGTCATCTACGATTTCTCAATGCAGTTTAGCTCATCAGCGTACGTCGGAATGCCGTCGTGTAACTCTTACATCTGAGTTGCTGAACTCTGCGGCAAATATTTTTCATTCTTGTGTCCTGCCATGACTATTTAAAAGACAGAAAACCAAAAGTGGTGAAGCAAAATTATTTATTAGTTTGAATTCAGCACACACAACTTAGCAAAAAACACATAACCATTCTTGTCTCGGACAAAAAGTCTTTCGCTACAACCAATGTAAAGGGTTGCATAATAAATGCATCACATATATTTGAAAATAAACACAAAATGGGTCAAGAAGCAAATCTAGCAATTTGAGGTAGAAGGAACACAAGCGCGCTGGGCTCCAGGTCCATTATCTTGACCCCGACTATAAAAGATGATGGGCCTTATCAGCGTCGACAGCTTGACGGACATGAAACTTTTCCGCAATAAGCGAAAAAAATGAAGAACACAATGTAAATACAATCAACACATGAATTTTGGCACGCCATCAATTGAGGACAGATGAGCAATAACAAATTTTAACGGTAAGTGCTGAGCCCCGAATGGAGAAACTAAACTTAGGGGGTTAGTGAAACTTTCTAGTTAGAGGATTAATATTCCTGTTCGCTTCCATCCATCAATATTACGTTAACCAAGGTAAATTTAACGTTAATCAAGGTAAAATATGACGTAAACTAAGGTAAAATATAATGTGAAGCAAGGTAAAATATAACGTATAATAATATCAAATACGTTATACAATTTCAAATATTATTTTGCTAATGTAGCTGAGAGAAATGAACATCTTATAGCAAGCAAGTAAAAGCCAGATTCTCAAGCAATAATCAAAGTGGGATTATTATAAAGTACAGAAAAGACGCCTCGGAAGCGGGAGCGTTTGAATTTTACGAAAGGCGACTACGATAAACTCCGCGAAGCAGCGAATATTTCGAACTGTATCAAGGACATGAAAGTGACTGAGTCATGGTCATTTCTCAATGACACGATTATGTCCCAGGGCAGGGTGGCCCAGTGGTTAAAGTTCAGGTACCAAGATTGACGCACTAGAGAGGCGCGGGTTCGATCCCTGCTCTGTGCGCCAGTTTCTGGTCAGAATCGTGCGCCCGAACCTAGAGTTTGGAAACGCCGTGTGGTCACCAAAACTATAAAAGGACAAAAATTTAGTGGCGAGTGTTCCAAGATGTGCAACAAAGATAATTCCGGGATTAAAAGGCAAGCCTTATGAAGAAAGGTTAAAGATTATGAAGCTTCCAAGCCTCTTTTATCGACGTCTGCGTGGTGACCTCATTGAAGTACCCAAGTATACCCACGGTTTATACAAGGTCCCAGAAGGATTCCTAGAATTTGAAACAAAAACCAACACCAGGGGCCACAGCTATAAACTAAAAAACTGCGTTGTAACACATTCATGCGACATTTCTTCTCGCTTCGAGTCATCGAAATGTGGAACAGCCTCCCTGATAGCATCGTTGACGCTCCCGGTATGAACGCCTTCAAGAACAGACTAGACGAAGCTATGCAGGAGCATATGTTCGGTCATAAAATGCCTAGCAAATTACGGACCAGGCAATAAGTTTAGCAGCTATCTCAGTCAATCGTCAGTTATGGAATAGAATTGTCGGCATTGAAGAAATAGGCCCATGGCCTGTTGCCGATTCTTGAACTTTTCGTGCCTAGATTCACAAGGGATCCGGCCTTTGGAACCCGATCTTTCCATAGCTGACGATTGATTGAGATAGCTGCTGGACTTATTGCCTGGTCCGTAATTTGCTAGGCATTTTATGACTGAACATATGCTCCTGCATAGCTTCGTCTAGTCTGTTCTTGAAGATGTTCATACTCGGAGCGTCAACGAGAGTACCCCCTCCAATTTGTTTATTTTTTGGTAAAATAACTCCAGGTTTTGATGCATTGTAGTAGAACTCTTCTAGTTACATACTATGCAAAAGACAAATTTTAGGAAAGTGCCATAGTTTTCAAATGGGGGGCACTGCCCCCCAATGGGGGAACTTTGACCACCTAATGGGAGCCGTGACGGGGTAACATTGACCAGCTTGGAAATTAAGTTAAAATTACCATAGGTACCTATATAACATATTTTATGTTTGATACACCTATTAATGTTTTTTTCTTTATGTTTCAGACTCTACAGAGTCTTAAATATGGTAATTTTAACTTAATTTCCAAACCGGCCAATGTTACCCCATCACGGCTGCCATTAGGTGGTCACATTTCGCCCACTGGGGGGTGGTGCCCCCCATTCGCAAACTATGACACTTTCCTAAAATTTGTCTTTTGCATATGTAACTAGAAGAGTTCTACTACAATGCACCACAACCTGGAGTTATTTTACCGAAAAATAAAATTGATTTTATCGCCCGGTCAAAGAAACCCCAAGAGCTGGGGTAACAAAGACCATCACTTTTTTCGAAATTACATCAAAACTATGAGAGACAGGAGCCAGCAATTTATGGTGAGTAAAGCTAGAGTATAGACCTGTATTTTGCATGTTTCAATTCAAGTTTAACTTATCTAGTAAAAAAATGGCATCATTTTGAAAAAAATGGTCAAAGTTACCCCATTTTACGGTATTATTAAGCCATACCATGATGGATACCATACTGCAAGCTATGGCATCCAAATATGCAAGCAAAATTTGTATGGTACATTAGACTAACTGTTCATTTCATTAAATATCCACATCATTGAATATTTACACACCATGCATATTAATGGAAAATTCTTCATCGTTACTGGATGAATATTTCATCTCAGACTAGAGAATTATGAATGAGAATAAATCTACTGACTTTTCTCCTTGACGACTTGACTTAGAGTTTACATAGGGTTATTTACTGCCAAATATGATACAGGTTTTGATTAAATGAGATATTAGCTTGTCACGACGACGTGGTTAACATATTTAGGAAGCTTAATGTAGAGAATTGAATAGTAATCTATTGAAAATTAAATTATAGAAATAACTAACCACATCTTCTTCCATGAAGAAAGGTTCCTCTTTCTCCACTTCAAGGAAGCCAGCTGGGAGCCCCGAGTCACAGTTTGATTGCTGCTCATCACGAGGCTCAATCTTCACAGCTTCTGCAAGTGCCACAACTTGAGTACTGATTCAATTATTGAGGAACATACTTCAAAATTGTCATTAGTTACTGACCTTAGCTTATCATATATGGTCAAAATACTCAGCACTGGCTACCTGAATATTAACATCAAATTTGATAACGCCAGACATAAATGTTATAGCTTATATAATTTACATAAATCTTATCCAAACCATACAATTCAACTTAAAAACCCTATTTTCTGTGATTTGTGCTAAAATCAAAATAATGATGACAAATCCTTTATTTTCTGTACACTTGCTGGTGCCAAAATATGTACTAAGCAGCAAATAAATTTTCCAACTTAATGTCAAAAGTTGGAGAGCTGACAGTTCTCTGCCAGAAACACTTCTTGTACATATATTCTTGCTTAGAAAATATAAGTCATAAAACCAAACCAGATTCTTGAAATTGCAAGTGTATAAACATATATAAAATTGTTTTTCATCATATGGCAACCAGAGCAAACTTCAATTTTGTTATAACTGCAATCTACATATAAATTATGACAAAAGATTCCATAAATCAAAACATTACAATGAGCTAATTACCCATGACACAACTTGGCAAGGAATGCTCCATCTGCCTGCAGTCTTCAGCTGTATGATGACACAGCTCGAGACCTGCACCTAACTTGACTGCATCAGAAGACTCCTGCAATGCGGGTAACTCCTTCATCTCTGCTGGAGTCTTAGAGCTCTAGAATGTTTCTGTGAAATATAATGCAAGAGTAGGTAGTGCATGATATGCAGAGCAAACATAATTGGGCTTACAACTTTCCTTTAAACATGGGTTAGAAAAGGCAAACATTTTACCTAAAGTCACATACTAGTTTACTCTAATTTGAAATCTTATTGCTTATGCACATCAAACTTCAGCCCAATTATCCAATTTGGTACACCGTACAAAGTTGGTGAAATAAGAAATTACTTAGGTAATGCAAAAGTATTAAATATTAATACTGAAGAAAATCTTGAAAACATATAAATTTGCTTATGAATACCTACATCTTAACATTCTTGGCCATGAATATCAGTTCATACTTTCTAAACATTGACAAGTGTTCATAGCAACTCAAGTACTGCATAAGTATGCTAAGTACAAGTAACTCCAAAATATGGTACCTTTAATACATTTCCACACTGAGTTTCCTCAATGAAGCTATGCATAACTTCACAGATGCTAGGAGCACTCATAAGTCAAGTTACATACAACTTCTGAGGCCATGGGGCTATTGAAAATAAGTTTCACCTCTCTACTGTAAACATTTTCCCCATATTTCTTTGTTCTTAACAAGTTAAATGCTGTTGTGCTATCAGTGAACCAATTTGTTTCACATTTGTGTTGATCTGGGCTAGTTTTTTGTAACCTATATAGGTATATTAGAAATTAGAAGCAAATGATTGATTTAGAATCACAAAGTTTCAAGTCATTCCTTTATAATATTAGTGTATGATCAAACAATGATGTTTTTCATTTATCAAACATAATGATAATGTTTTCTATCACTCCTGCTGACACAGTGTGAATAAGTGGGACTGTGGGAGTTGACATTTGCTCTTCCAAGATCCAATTCGACTAGTATAGAGAAGTCTAGTAGCACATTGAGTATCTTGGCTATTCATTATTACTATCAAAAGATTTTTAATGACATTTTTGTGAATTCTCTTCATCACCTATGGTTCCAAAATATGTCATCATCACTTATGATGGCTATTGGCTTTGGCTAGAGCTTTGCCAAGAGCAAAATAAATTGCAAGAAAGTTGGTGATAGGACGTTCATCCAGTACAGGCTCAATAATTACAATTAAGGGGTTTGGCAGGTATGATTTCCTCAGGTATTTGTATTTCAGCAGAGAGAGAAGGAGAAGTTGGCAAGAGCCTCTGCTCAGAAGTAAGAATGGTTTCAGAATCAGATAATTCTCCTAGTCCTAGTGAACCAGAATGAGATGGAAACCCTTCAAAATTTGCACCAATTCCATTCCATCATGTTGCATTTGCAGTGTTTCTATGTCATTTACCTGCTCATTTGCGATTTTGTTTTGTCAACAGCAACTCAGCATTCAGCAAGCATATTAGAAGCTCTCATCTCACATCTCACAAGGCTTGGGATTGGGAAGTCATAACTCATCAGATTAGTTCATGTTTCAACTTTCGAGCTTGAAAGTCCTTATGTATATTTGCATTATTTCCTAACTGGTAGCTTCCCTGTCATCTGTACTGACTCCAAAAAGAGAGTTTCACTCTCCGCCTTGCCCTTGGGGTCAGATGTGTCAGATGAAAGGCTAGTTGTTTGCGTGTTTTTTCCCAAGTTTACTGTCACCCCCATGGGCCCTATCCCATCTTCATGAATTGAATACAATGATTATCTAAAGCTTATGCAGGTTTCAAGAGCGTTATTTACAATGACCTCTTCACACGTCACACCACAGCCACCATCAATGCTCAATCACAACTTCTACATTTTTTCCTTTCTTTCTTATTTATTCTTATAGGGGCACAGGAAACTAGTCCATAACACCCCTTGCCTAAACCTGGGTTTAATTGGTACCTAACAGTTTAACAGCTCTGAAAATGAGAATCTGAACAAAGAGAAAACACATGCACAGGAAAAAAATGTAATGCAAAAATTGAGCATAGATAGATAGTAAGGATAAAAGCGGCTGATAATGTTACAGTCAAGAAGTGTTGTAGGCTACGTTATTCAGAGAAGAAGGGATCATGACACTGATGACAGTCCATTCGATGCACGGCAGTGTTGGTCTCCGACAGGCGTCCTTCTTCTTTGGTTGCTGCTTAAGGGAGCTTTGGAGACAGGTCCATGTAGCCCCAAGACTGTAGGTGCCAGCTCTGAGACTGTATCTCAGAGCTGGCAGAGAAAATAAACAAAGCACGGCAGAGACACACAAATGGTGTCTCATAATATACAATCAAGCAAAGAGTCAAGTTTTAGTTCGTGACATCATAAACTCGAGGTTGCACTTACAATGGTGCAAGGGGAGAGAACATTAAGTCAAGTACCGTCAAACGGGGTAAAAAGGGACGGATTTGAGGGTTTTTTTTAATAACTTCTTACCATGGAACATTTCAGAAACAAGTTTAGGCTCATTTTATAGCTCTTTGCGAGGGCTATCCAACGGCATCTTCAAAAAAATTCCATATGCTATTTGTTAGGTGCCAGACGCAAAATAAAACCGTACCGATTTACCCTTCAAAGCGGGGTAATCCGGGACACTTGCAATAAAAATTAATTTTAAAACGTTTGAAGCATGCAGAGTGTACTCATCCATTACTAACAGTACTTTGAAGTCCTCCTCTTTCTTTGTAGATTATGTAGATGTAAAATAAATGACATTTTCTGTGATTTTTACTTGTTTTTTCTTTATTGATATTATATTACCATATTCATTAATTACCATATTATTAATGTGATATTACTGTATCCATAGACATGCCATTGAGCATTGACAACAACCTTGTCCACTGCAAGCTTCATATCAGCAGCCATGTAGCATTTCTTCTGTATCCGTAAGCTTACTGGATGGTTTGTAATTTTGCACAATTTTAATTGAGTCAAGTGATTTCACTATAACAAAAAAGATCGTGAAAAACATACCTGAAACAGAAAATAATGTTTTAGTAACAACCATCATATGTTTTGGAGAAATAAATCACAGTTTAGGTAAATTACTTTTCATTCTATGATGCCCAGTGCACAATTCTATATATAGCATTCTATGTACAATTTTGTGACGACGGTTGATGCACTAATTTTTCTATAAGTGAATTTTTTTCGCTGAGCAAGGTAAATGTAATCAAAATTCTTTGTTGTTAATCAACTTTTTTGTTAACTGGAACCTTTGCTAACTGAGGTTCTACTGTGAATGCATTTTTAAGGGTGTCCCTAATTACCCCAGGGGGGTGTCCCGAGTAGCCCCGCTGTGCAGAAATAGCTGCCATTTTTTTTGGAATGAGATAGGCAAATTCTGTCAATTATGTTTTCAAGCCGACACCTGGGTGCAACTTTTATGTAAGTAAAATTTTCTAATACGGCAAATATTTTTTTTGCTCCAGACCTTAGCAGAGGTACTTTTCCAAAATCGCACTTTTCACACTTTTTTTCAGCAATTTTTTAGAGATAGTAAATGTTTGATTTCTTGACTAGCTTTATACATAATAGATACAGTATAAATAATGTTGAAGTTTATGCCACTATTTTTAGTTTTACAATAGTTTGATTAGTTTAGCTGCTACAACATTTCTACGAAATGTCGGAGGCACGTCCCGATTTACCCTGCCCGTCCCTTTTTACCCCATTTGACGGTAGGTGTTAGTTCCATAGAGTGAGCAAGAGTACTTCTTTAAGATGAGCTGCTAAGTGGTTAGTACCTGGATTCGTGGTACACAGGTGATTACAATGATTTTAGTTTGTTAGTTGAGTGAAGGAAGGGAGAAAACCTCTACTATTGCACTTTGAGTCTCTATAGGGAAGGGACCTCCTCCAAGTAAGTTCTTAACAGTAAGATCTACATTGATTGCAGTAAGTGAGAGGGCAAGGCAGTTCCGGGCTAATCTATGGAGCGGGCAGTAAATGAGCATATGCTCTATTGTTTCAGTGTCAGCCCCACATGAACAATGAGGACTGTCTAATAAGTGGAAGCGTGCAAGGTGTGCATTAACACCTGCATGTCCTAGACGTAATCTAGCAAGGGCTGTTTCTATGATCCTATCCTTGTTTGCTGCCCATGGCCACAGTCCTACCTCACTTCTCACCCTGGTGAGGAAGACGCCCTTCCCAGTAGCTTGCACATTTCTGAGCCAGACCCGCTGCCAATAGTCCAGAACAGTACGGTGGAGAGATCTTACCATTTCTTCCATGTAGACTGGAGTAAGTACGATATCGGAGCTGGTGGGCTTCACTTGCTGCATGATCAGCAGCCTCGTTGCCAGGCTGCCAGCTATCCCACGATGACCAGGCACAAACTGGAGCTTTATGCTGTGTGAGAGCTTGAGAGATATTAATTTTTCCTGTGTTTTAAACACAAGAGGGGTAAAATTTAGTGGTCTCCTACTCGCGATCAATTGTAGAGAACTCAGGGAATCTGTACAAACAACAAAATTCTCACTGTCTCTCAGGTTATTTACAGATCAGTGCAGTGCCTCATGAATAGCAAATAGCTCAGATTCAAGCACCTGGACCTCAGGACGGAGCTTCCAGCTAAGGACCACCCCTCAGACTGGAATCACAACAGCAGCTGAAGTTGAGGCCACAGGGTCCTGCACATGGGAGCCATCAGTGTATGCTAAAGTGAAGTCTGCATATTTTATCTGTAGGAGATCATTGTAAATTTGAATGGCGTTATTGGAGGAGAGGGCTTCTTCTTCTTCTTTGCGGGGGGTCCACGCTGGGTGGACATAAAGCCACAGGTCTGCCTGATGGGATGACCGTTGGGCCTGAGAGCTTGTTGGTTAAGTTTTTAGCTTCTTGGTACAGGAAGCTAGTCAGTTCTCTCTTAAGAGAGATCAGTTCTCTAGCAGCTCCATATAAGATTTGAGGAGTTTTAAAGGAGACAAGTATTAGTAAATGAACTTAAGACTAAATGCTCATTTGAAGCAAAGCATAAAAGGTAAATGAATGCTGGTACAGCCTCCCTACCTACTTCAAACACCAAAAAGACATGCCTAGATTTTGATAAATATGCCAACAACAACAGTAGATAGAACATAATTAGCAGCAGTAATCAAACATGCGCATGGCCGCCATGCATGCTTGTGTACAGCTGTTGCATGGCAACCTACAGCTCGCCTATCCTACCTGACTTCAATATGAATAGAGTAAAAAATCGAAATATTTTCTGTTGTGCATTATCATTATGGTTACCTCCCCCCAACAAATTACATAGAGTAAATTCTACATTAATGCATCTTAAATTACGTTGTAGCTCTTGTCTTGGCAGCACATGATGTTGACAATCCAGAAGAAAATGCCCTATTGTATCCAATGTATTGCAAGTGGTACATTGATCCATGTTGCTCATGTTGAATCTATATAGATGGCTCTTGACCCCAGCATGACCAATTCTGAGTCTTGCAGCTGCACATTCCAACCTGCGGGACTTTAACACGTTGAATACGTATTGGTACATATGCGTACCACAAAATGTATTTCTCCAGGAGGTAGTGGTACATAATTCAGGTTGCCTAAAATCGGCCAAATCCGGGAACAAAAAAGGCCAAAAAAGGCCGAAATTTCAATGTATACTAGTTTATTTGTAGGTTCTGCTATAAAAATTCCAATTATTTTCTTTTTGCAGTATTTAAAATTTAATTAGGAAGTACCCCTATCATAAATTTTAGCCGGCCAACGCAATTGAGAAAAACTAAATCACGGAATTTTTCCGGAAAAAATGACCGTCTGGCAACCCTGCTTACAAAAAGTACAAAAAATGAAATAATAGTACATGATGAAGCAATCGTAGTCAACGTGTTAAGCAGAGCCAAGGGTGCAGTCTGGGTTCTGTCAAGAGGTCACTCAAGAATGTGCCCTTCTGAGTGTGAGTGACAGTCGCTTTCCAGGTCCTGGTCCAGTGCTTGTGTAACTTCTCTCTTACAACATTGAGTGTTTCCTCTTCACTCAAGATGCTCATGGCAGAATATAGATTTTGATGCCCTATATTAGCTGCCTGGTCTGCAACCTCATTTCCTTTCACCCCTGAGTGTCCTTGCACCCATTGGAGTATGGTGGATGCTTGCCTTTTGTGGACAAGATCTTGAATTTTATAGACATATTCTTTGTATGAGGGGTTTGTGGTGTTCCTGATTGCATACAAAGCTGACTGGGAGTCAGTCAGCAGGAGAATGTTCTCTGTGCTTAGCCTCGGGTCCACGCTGCAAAGCTGTAGGGCCTTGACAATTGCAAAAAGCTCTGAGCCAAGGACTGTGTGAGCAGGGTTCAGCTTCCATGTGGTAGTGCTGTGTAGAGTTGGTACATATATAGCTGCAGCTGTAGACCCATTGCTGAGTTTTGATCCATCTGTCTGTACATGCACATAGGAAGGGCAGTTACTATTGCAAAAATCATTGAACATTCCCCTGTTGATGCCTGGAGGGGCATCAGGACTGCAGGTACTTTGAGTGGAGAGATGGTTATGGGGTTCCAAACTGTAGTGTGGAGGTAATGGTGAAAAGATGGGCATAGGTATTCCATGGAAGCTGGGCATGCTCAAGGCTGTCAGAAGACTCCTGCCCCTTCTGGAAAAGTGACTGATGTCTAAGTTATGAGCCAAGACACCCATTGCATGGCAGATTTCTTCCCCAGATTGGCCATGGGGGCAGCGCAAGCCTTTTAGGTACCACTTGAGAAAAATGAGAAAAAGGTAGTCAAACCTGATCTCCAGAGGGGGTATATGAGCTTCAATTTCCATGGATGAAATGGGAGATGCATTATGGGCACCAAGGACAATTTTCAGTGCACTAGACTGTATTTTTTTTAGCTTTTGTGTGTGTTTTACAGAAATGTCACCAAGGTTAAATAGTATACTGCCATACTCAAGTTTGCTGCGGATGAAACTGATGTACACTTGGCGAAGCAGGCGCCTCAAAGCACCCCAGCTGCTGCCTGAGATGGCACGTAACGGTGCCAGTCTACGGAGACCTTCGTTCTTCAGGTGAGAAATGTGAGCATGAAACTTATTTTTTGGAGCATCGAAAAGAACACCCAGAACCCTTTGTACAGGCACACTTCTGATTGGTTGGTCTGAAATAAGTACACTGACTGGTGGTATGATGCGTTTTAGAGTGTAGAGCTGGAGTGAGCATTTTAATGGGTTAATGGTAAAATGCCATTTCTTGAGCCACTCACCTAGTGTATTGAGATAGCATTGCATCACACTCTGGGCAGTTGCAACAGAGTTAGAAACAACAGCCAATGTAATGTCATCTGCATATGATAAGACTTTTACTTGAGGGGATCTAGGCAGGTCACTCAGCATAATATTGAAAAGTGTGGGGGAGAGCACAGCACCCTGGGGAAGATCTCTGCCCACGTTCCAGCTCAAAGAATGGCATTCCCCAATTTGTACAGAGGTGGTTCTGTCTTTCAGGTAGTTGTATGTCCACTTGATAAGTTGGGAATCAAGCTGTAGGGTGATCATCTTATAAAGAAGTCCATAGTGCCACACACAGTCAAAAGCACCCTGAATGTCTAGATAAACGACCAAGGTGTATCTTCCATCCGCTGCTGCCCGCCTGATAGTATGGGTTAGAACGGCCAGAATATCAATAGTACTTCTGCCATGATGGTATCCTGTTTGAGTTGGGGGTAGAGCATGGTTGATTTCAATGTGGTGTTCTATCCTTTTTTGTACAATTCTTTCCGTGAGTTTGCCAATTCATGATAGCAACGTTATGGGTCTGCAAGATTTGACCTGGCTTGGATCCTTGCCCAGCATTAATATTGGGCAGATGACACCCTGCTTCCAAGCAGTTGGGACTGTTCTGCTGACAAAACTGGTATCGTATAGGTTGAGAAGCTCCATTTTTATGTAGTCTGGGCTTCTGGAAAGAAAGATGTTAGCAATGAGATCATTACCAGGTGATATATTTTTCAATGTTTGAATGCTTTTATGGAGCTCATATAAGCTGATTTCAGGACACTGTGTCTCAGCAGCATGTGCCACAAAACTCTCCACTCTGTCAGTCAACTCCCTGTCAGTTGCTTGGTTGTCAGAAGAAGCAAAGCCACTGGTAAAGTGCTCAAGAAAAATTTCAGCAATTTCTTGATTTGGAGCAGTATGTTTTCCAATTGGAAAACTCCTGGAGCACTGCTTCCCACCAATGCTCTTGATAGTTTGCCACACCTCGGAGGTGGCTGTGATGCTGCCCAGGGACTCGGTAAACCTAGTCCAGCTCTCCCTTTTCTTCTTTAGAGCCAGGTGTTTTGCAACTGCAACACATCTTTTGTAGTGAATCAAGTTTGTAAGGGTTGGATGGCTCCAGAGTTTGCTCTTGGCCTTTCTTCTGTTTTCAACAGCGGCTTCACACTCCTGATCCCACCATGGGGTCTTTCGAATTAACTGTCTTGTGCCTGATGTCCTTGCTATGCATTCTTTGGCAATTTCAATGATTTTATTGGTGATGGAATGATTATGGGTTTCTACATCTAGAGGAAAGTGCATGTCAGTTGAAATTTGGCTATCTTGCTGAAACAGGGTTGTACACTTTTTCCATTTGGCTCTTTTTAAGGCCCAATTTTTCCTTGGCCCGATACTTCTCTTTGCACACCCAAAGCCAAATGTGATCTCCAAGGGGAAGTGATCGCTGCCTATGTCACTGCCCCGATGCAGCTCCCCGAGGACCCCCAGATCATGAGTTGTTATGCAAAGATCCAGACATGAAGTTGAGCCAGTACGATTATCGATGTAAGTAGGAGTTTCTGCGTCATTAAGCAGTATGAGGTTGTGAGCGTCAATTAATTTCTCGATGCTCCACCCAGTGAGATTGTATCTGTTTTGGGAGTCCCACAGGGGCGAGTGTCCATTCAGGTCACCAATGAGAAAAAAACTATTTCCGAGCTGATTTGTGTAATGCTGAAGTTCTTCTAATGGTATATTTTTGCAGGGGTTGTAGACATTCAGAATGTTGATACTGTTACAGTTGGTATATATTTCAATGGACTGACACTCCAATAAACCAGCTGGAAAAGGGATCACTTGCTTTGGTTTAAAAGTAACATCCTCTCTTATTAGAATACCCAAGCCACCTTTCTCTCCTAGTCAATGCAGCCATAAGGATTGATACCATGAAATTTGGGCTCGTTCTTCTTTAGCCAGGTTTCGCATAAACATACTATTTCTGGTTTTTTGGTGTAAATATAGATTTTCAGCTGAAATACTTTGCCTCTCAGACCATTGCAATTTAACTGACATATCTCTAATTGGGACTCTTGCGCAGTGGGTCGCTGAACAGAATTGAAACTTGAAAGAGCCATTTTAAATTTTCTTCTTTTTGGAGTTTCTAGTAGTCTTCGTTTGTCTCTTCTAAGAGGATGTTGGTTGTTCATTAATGGCCATGCTTGGTGGGTCAGGACAGGTGGATGTGCTAGCAGCTGTAAAGGTTGCCTCAGTTGAAGCGGGTTCTTCAGTAATAGTGGTCTCTGCATGCAGCTCCCTCAGCATGGCGTCAGCAACACCACTGCCAAAGTGTTTCCTGGTTGCACTTATGGTCAGTAGTTCTTTTCCCTTCTTATTTTCTTTTGAGAAATCTGTACGGATAATCTCTTTCAGAAACTTGCAAATTGATATGCCGAGCTATTGAATTTCACTTCTTATTAAGTTGGTGAGGGTTGCCATTGCTTCTTCTTCTATCTGAGGTTTTTATACGACTGCATTGGTAGGACAATTATTTGATGGTTGTGGCACATATGACTTGGTCACTTGGCTGTAAGTAATCTCAGGAGATGGAGATGGTGTGATATTTGAGCAGGGTGAACTTCCTTGGAATGAGCCTTGTGATCTATGTACATCTACTTCAGTAGTGATTATCTGAAGAGTACTGTTGTTTGGCATGCTTTGCTGCTTGTGTGTTTGTACTGATGACTGGCTACATTGGTNTATGGTCCATGATGCAAGTCGATTGATATTCAATAAGGAGGACATCCTAGTTCCAAGCTCTCTTTCAAAGGTAACAACAAGAATTTTGCGGGCAAGATTCTTGCTAAACCCTGCAATGCCTGCTCTGCCAAAAGGTGAGTCTGCCAGGGCCTTGCTCAGAGTCAAATCATTCGAGAAAAATTTGTCTACTGGATGGGTATCTGCAACTGGCTCAATGATAATGACTTTTCCATATTGGTTAGGAGCAGCAGGCTCTGTCTCATGGATGGGTTTGACACCCACAGGGTCTCCAAAGTTAGTGATATTTTTAGTACCAGCATTTCTTTGGGCAGGAGTCAACAGGCTCTCACCCTCAGCCTCAGGTACCTCAGACTCAGAGTCTGAGTCAGGGTTGGTGATAGAAGTTTTAGTGCCAGCAGTTCTTTGGGCAGGAGTCAAGAGGCTCTCACCTTCAGATTCCCCTGAGTCAAGTGGGAGCTGACTAGGTCCACTGAGACAGGTAAAACCCTCAAAGTTTCCAATTCCAGGATCACCAAGCCTATCACCAGAACTGGCCTCCTCTACATCTTCCAAGACTGGCAATGGCAGTTCACCCAGTTGGTCAGCTAATGTTGGCATGTTGGAGGTTTTGGAATCGGAAATGCACATCGAGCTGTTCGGCGCTGGCAGTGAACCATCTCCATCAGCAACTGGCAATGATTGGCTATGAGGGTCTTCCTGTGAATGCTTTGGTTGTTTACGGGAGGTTTTCTGTAGCGTTGATGATGCAGTCGCAGAAGAGCCGGTGTCCCCGTCTGAATCAGACATAGACGAACTGCCCCCCTTACGCCGCTTCTGCCGCGGCACCGGCATCCTTTAGATAAATAAGGAGCTTCTAGCCTCAAGCTTTTGCTCCACACACCTATCTATAATTACAATATTGAATATTAAACTATATTTATGTGATTTTCACAGTCGGGCACAGAGCACAAAAACTTACGTCCGTCTCGGTCCGAAGTTTAAACCGGCGGCGTCCCCTTCATGTAAACAGCAAATTCGTGCGGCCGCGGTCCGCAAGTACGTAAATTTCACGCTGATTGGATATATTTTTTTTGGGGGGGTGGGGAAACTGTTTTAAGTTACTTTTTAGGCAATCATATATGCATTTCTTGATAAATTAGCATCTATTAATTATTAATCAGTTTTTGCTTCACATTCCATGACAAAGCTGAGAGTCATTACATGTGAGTTTATGTCTGCGAACACGAGGCATGTCCGTAAAATAAATTCCTGGGGAAGAAGAGACTGGCGCTAGAGGGCAGGCCAGGCCACAAAGGTAGGTTGTGTGATTCCCCAACTCAAATCCCTTACCAAGCCAGGATCCCTAGGGCCGATAGGAATAAATCGGAGAAGGAAATTCACGAAGACATTTGTCAAGTGTATGAGCTCCGGAATGATGCGTAGATGGTTCAGGGACCTTAAAATTGGCTGAACTGACGTCCTCAACGGCACCCGTGCAAGGCGGCCATCGGTTTCTGACGAAACAGTTGCCAAGTCGAAGCTGTAATGCTTGAAGATCGACAAATTACTGTTCGAGAGCTGTGTGAAAAAATTCATCAGCAAAACCACAATTCACAATATTTTGACTGAACATTTAGACTATTCAGAGGCCTGCGAAAGATAGGTACCAAAAAATGCTCACAGCAGACCACCAGTGGCAGCGGGTTGAAGCGGTCCAAAAATTTCTCGCTGGACCGATGGCCGCTCTGCACGGGCATCGTCGTGGACGTTCATTAGACAATTTTTAAAGTTCCTGACCCATCTGTGAACCTTCTCGGAGCTCATACACTCTTCTTCATACAATCGACAAAGTTTTTTTGTGAATTTTCTTCGTCGATTTCTTCTTAGCGGCCAGGAAACGACTAACAGACCGCAACTCGCAGCTTGCTGGAGACGCAGAAGAAACTCCATCGCTGACGCTTGCTGAGGCACGAATAAACGTCGCAGGGACGCTGGCCTGGTAAGGGATTGGAGTTGAGGAATCAAACAACCTGCCTCTGTGGCCTAGCTTCGCATAGATACGATCCTAGCGCCCGCAGTAGCCCCTGGAACTTATTTTACGGACACGCCTCGTGAAAAATGTAAAAATTTGTAAGTTCATCAATTATGCCAGCTGTCAATTTATGTTTTTTTCAGGGTTAACTCCTAAAATAGAATTAACTCATACCAAGTTTAGCCCCTTCTGACTGTCGAAACCACACAACACTCAGAACCCCTAATTTAATCGAAGCGGCTTTCCCTTCAGATTTGTCGGTAATAATGATTTTGCTCTTTTAGTTAATCATGTCATATATATCATGAGTAGAGTCTTCTGATATTTTAAAACGGCCTCGGGGTTAAAGAGTCGACTGGAAAATGGATATATGCCATCACACAACACTGAAGTTCAAAGGCATCGGAAACCGATTGTAAACAAAAAAAAAACTTGTAAACGAGACTCTGATTGACTATTGAGCATCATGTTTTTGACAATTCTATTTTAGTTACGAAGCATAAGCAAGTTTTGATAATGATAAAAATTTCTCTACGTACGCAACTTCTTGAGAGCGAGTTCAAGAATTTACGTGCACTTGGCGAGGTTTTAATGATCCATTCCCTCATCAACTCAGACGGCAGGCTTTAAAGCAAGATGTCCTCCAGGCAGCGGTTAAAATGGGTGACGAGGCAGCGAGGTGATAGCTATAGCGAATTTTAAGTAAGATTTCATCGGTTGTTTATCAAAGTAAGAGAAAAGTTATACGAGATAACAGGTATCCGAACATTGTCTTCAATTCGTGATGAGCAATCAATAATTTTTCTAGGACGTGTTGACCAATCAAGAATAGACGAGAGGCGAAGCAACTTCAAATAGATTGTCAACATACAAGTTTCGAATAATTTGCCTGTTATGCGTTCATGAAATTTCTACCAAATGATAACATTCATGCGTCACGAGTCAATAATTACAACATTGCTTCCTTTTCGGCTATAAGCATCTTATTCCTGCTCGGATTCTGTCATCTACGATTTCTCAATGCACTTGTAGTTCATCAGCGTGCGTCGGAAGCCGTCGTGTAACTTCTACATCTGAGTTGCTGAACTCTGCGGCAGATATTTTTCATTCTAGAGTCCTGCTATGACTATTTAAAAAACAGAAAACTGAAAGTGGTGAAGCAAAACTATTTATTAGTTTGAATTCAGCACACACAACTTAGCAAGAAACACCTATAACCATTCTTGTCTCGGACAAAAAGTCTTTCGCTACAACCAATGTGAAGGGTTGCATAATAAATGCATCACATATATTTGAAAATAAACACAAAATGGGTCAAGAAGCAAATCTAGCAATTTGAGGTAGAAGGAACACAAGCGCGCTGGGCTCCAGGTCCATTATCTTGACCCCAACTACAGAAGATGATGGGCCTTATCAGCGTCGACAGCTTGACGGACATGAAACTTTTCCGCAATAAGCGAAAAAAAGGAAGAACACAATGTAAATACAATCAACACATGAATTTTGGCACGCCATCAATTGAGGACAGATGAGCAATAACAAATTTTATCGGTAAGTGCTGAGCCCCGAATGGAGAAACTAAACTTAGGGGGTTAGTGAAACTTTATAGTTAGAGGATTAATATTCCTGTCCGCGTCCATCCACCAATATAACGTTAACCAAGGTAAAATATAATGTTAGCCAAGGTAAAATATAATGTTAGCCAAGGTAAAATATAACGTTAACCAAGGTAAAATAGCATTAACCAAGGTAAAAATTAATTTCGAACAATAACGGTTTCGTGATTCAACAAATTATATTCGCAAGGGAAATTCAGTAATATTATTTCCTTACAAGTCAAATATTATTTTGCTAATGTAGCTGAGAGAAATGAACATCTTATAGCAAGAAAGTAAAACAAAGATTCTCCAGTAATAATCAAAGTAGGAAGATTACTGATTTTCAAAGTTTGGTGGAGACATGCTTCACAAGATGGGATTTCCGAGCGGCGCGGTATTGACAAACTTCGCACTTGTGATTCTTTACTTTCAGGTGCACCGCATCCACACACACGTTTCTTCATATTCCCACGATAATTTGAGGCAAAATAACAGTAAGAACATTTAAGCAGTTTCAGATGAGTAACATCCCCGTGCATCATAAGGTGACCTCGGAAACTCGTAGAAAATTTGCACTCAGAACATTTCTATTCTTTTGAATTCACGTGCACCGAATCATGTGTTGTTCAAGCTCCTTTTGTCTGTAAAACCCACAATTGCATGTCGTGCACTTGTAAGGTTGTAATTTTAAATTAATCCTCTTAACATGAGAATCGAGCTCAGATTTCGAAAAGTTAGTGAAGTCACATTGAGGGCACTTGTGAGGCCTCAACTTCAAGTGAACGCGAGCGACATGCTTGGCAAGTCCATCTTTCGATGACACAGAATGAGAACAATGCGGGCACACGTGAGGTTTGGATTTGAGGTGCACCCTGGAAATGTGAGCTTTTAGATTACTTTTCTGAGAAAAATAGCTGTCACACTCATCACATTTAAAAGGCTTTAGTTTCAAGTGAAGGAGACCCAGGTAAAGTAGCTTGGGCAGTCACTCTCATCAGGGAGCTGAAGTGCGAACCCCAAACTGTACCATCAAGGCAGCCGCCTACAAAGCGTTAGCGCGACCCATACTGAAGTACGTAAGTTGTGTGTGGGATCCTCGTGCAGCAGACGATATTGCCACTCTTGAAAAAGTACAGCGTAGAGCAGCGCGGCGAGTCTCGTATTATTTGCTCCGGGCTTCCAGTGTGTACAACGAGCTCCGTGACCTGGCATGGCCAACGTTGCGAGACAGAAGAAGGCGTGCTAGACTTACCATGCTTTACAAGATCCACAACAACCTATAGCCACCTCCCTCTCCCCTGTCAGCTGCTCCATGCAGAATACCAGCAAGTCCCACGGGAGCGCAGCCGTGCATCACAAATTTTGTACACCAATAAGCCCTGAATCGAACGCCTTGGATCGCTCCGGACATTCACCAATCAGCCGTGAATGGAACCTGCTATCCGTAACCGATCCTTGAAATCCTTCTGCTGTGAATATTTTGAGCTCTACACCCCCCAAGACACGAGGTCGAATAGCCTACGGTCGAATGGCCGTCCACCACTGAACGTTGCGTCAAAGCATCACTTCATACCCTGGCCACCGCTCGAATTGGAACTTGCGCGCAACAGCCTGCGACCACTTGGCTTTGCCCACCTCCGGCCTCGCATAAAACCTGCCGTGCACCACCAGGCCGTCGGTCGAAAGAGCCGTGCGACTGGCTGAGTCACGTTAGGTTAGTTTAGGTTGGGTTAGCACTCGGCTGGAGCGTTCGACCCGCGGGCGTTCGACCGAGGGTTGGTTCGACGCACGGCCTAGATACGGAAGGCTTGGTGGCGGATATCACATTCGCTGCAAGGCTCCGGCGCGCTACGTCCGAGTGGTGTAGAATTTTTTCGCAGTACGGCGGACGACGCTAGGCCATTCGATCGCCGGCTGTTTCTCCTGAGGGCTGATTGGTCTAATTCAATTGATTCGTTCTGTCTAGTGGCTTTCGGCTGCCTATATGATTTTCCAGAAGTGTTGAAGGCTACGTTACCTGCACCTAACTTGACTGCATCAGAAGACTCCTGCAATGCGGGTAACTCCTTCATCTCTGCTGGAGTCTTAGAGCTCTAGAATGTTTCTGTAAGATATAATGCAAGTTTAGGTAGTGCAAGATATTCAGAGTAAACAGAATTGGGCTCACAACTTTCCTTTAAACATGGGTTAGCAAAGGCAAACATTTTACCTAAAGTCACATACTTAGTTTACTCTAATTTGAAATCTTTTTGCTTATACACATGAAGCTTCTGCCCAATTATCCAATTTGGTACACTGAACAAAGTTTGCAAACTAAGAGATTACTTATAATGCACAAGTATTAAATATTGTCCCCAAAGAAAATTTTAAAAACATATAAATTTGCTTTCAAATACATCTTGACAAGTACTATTATTGGCTATAAATATGGGGCATCCTTTCAAAACATTGCTAAGTGTTTGTAGCAACTCAAGTTCTGCATAAATCCACTAAGTATGCGTAAGTCTAGATTATGGTATTTTCAAAACATACATCAACAAAGTTATGCATAACTTCACCAATGCTGGAAACACTCATAAGTCGAGTTACATGCAGTTTCTGAGGCCATAAAGTAATTGAAAATGAGTTTGAACTCTACAGTGAACTATGAACATTTTCCTATATTTCTTAGTTCTTCACAAATTAAATGTTATGCTCTCAGTGAACCTATTTATTTCATATTTGTGTTGATCCCGGCTAGTTATTCGTTTTCTATAAATATGAGAAATTGGAAGCGGATGTTTAATTTAAAATGAAAAAGTTTCAAGACACTCCATAATAAGGCTAGTATATGATCAAAAAATAATGGTTTTTCATTTATCAAACATAATGATAATGATTCCTATCACTCCTGCACACACAGTGTGATTAAGTAGGAGTACGCATTTGCTCTTCAAAGATCCATTCTGACTAGTAGAGAGAAGTTTAGTAACACATAATATTACACATCAAGAATCTTGGATATCCATCATTACTATCAAGAGAGTTTTAGACATTTTTGTGAATTCCCTTCATCCCTTATTGTTCCAAAATATGTCATGGCTATTGGCTAGAGATTTGCTAAGAGCTAAATCATTTGAAAGAAAGTTGGTAATAGGACATTCATCTGGTACAGGCTTAATAATTACAATTAAGGGCGTTGGCAGGCCAGTCTGTAGAGTACAGCACAACATAGGTCGAGGATGCCGTTATTCTGCCAAAAGGACACCAAGAATCCATTT
The DNA here is from genome assembly GCF_000764305.2 of Hyalella azteca. Taxonomy (NCBI): domain Eukaryota; kingdom Metazoa; phylum Arthropoda; class Malacostraca; order Amphipoda; family Hyalellidae; genus Hyalella; species Hyalella azteca. The sequence continues at coordinate 28,160 of NW_025945580.1, forward strand.
AAACCAGTGGCTCCCAAACTTTTTCAGGCTGGCGTCCCATTTGGGGATTTCTAGCCTCCCCCCACAAAGACACATATAAAAACAAATGCCTCTTTCTTGGTATTTAGTATGCTGCAATTTAAAAGAGAAAGGTTAAACACAAATGTGTATTTCACAAATAGAACCCATTTAGTAAACCCATATGTTTTTTAAACTGTTTTACATGTTTCAGCTCTTGAAACCCAGGACGTCTCGGGCAAATTTATTGCCAGTCTCTTGGCCGGTCTCACGGCCAATCTTCAAATTCAATTTTCAAGGAATATCTCCCAAACTAATGAACGCAGCTTGATGAACATGTATTCATCAGAACCTAACAATGATGTTTAGCATATGAAATTTTTTATAAATTTCACATTCATTTGTGAGTTATATGTTGATACGAGCCAAAATTTGCAGTGATCAAACAATTTCTTCCAAACTGCTAAACAGATTTGAACAAAATTTTGAACATACATTCATAACTACAAAAAGCGATTTTTAGCTCATAAATATTTTTCTTTGTTTTGCCTTCATTTGCTAGTTTTTTCCATTTCACCATCATTCAAGATTTCACACTTCTTTATTCTTCCTGCATAACCAGGTAATTTGTCGCTTAAATTCGTTGTTATCAAAAAAATTATTGTAAACTACTAAACAGATTAGAATGAAACTTTGCATATTAATACTTAACCTCCCAATGGTGATGTTTAGCTCATGACAATTTTTTCTATGACGCCTTCACTCGCGAGTTATACAGATATACTGAGAAATGACCGGCTTTTCTACAAGCCGGTGTAAATAAAAGCCATATATGTATAGCCATATAACTTGCAAACGATGGTAAAATAGAAAAAATTGTAACAAGCTAAACATCACCGTTGCTGAAGTTAGGTATTTATATACTAAGTTTCTTCAAATCTATTCAGTCATTTGAAAGAAATTCATTGATCACTGTGAAATTTGGTCCGTGTCGACATATAACTCATGAATGAAAGCAAGCTAAACATTACCGTTAAAGAGCTAAACATTACCGTTGGTCATAATGAATATGTGTACCAAGTTTCATTCAGTTACATTCATTAGTTTGAGAGATATTACATGATTATTGAATTTAGAAATTGGCCGCGAGTTCGGCCGTAAATTTGTCTGAGACGTTAGCCCAGAAGAGGTTCAAAAACGCAGATCTGATTGGAAAAACCATTGCAGGGAGTCATGTGCTGCACGTGTTGTGTACAAATCGTCAAACAAACGTTCAAACTTCAGACTTCGACTTCTGACTGCCGCCCCCTTCTTCCTCACCACCCCCTAAAATATTTCCACCGCCCCTAAGGGGCGGTACCACCAACTTTGGAAACCACTGATCTAAATGTACGGTGGACACCGATGTTTGCAGCGAACGAACGAAGAGGACGCCAAAATTGATAGCCCATGGTCCGGAAGGTGCGGCATGGGCGCCGGAGGTTTATTTCTGGATGTACGTCAGTACGCCAGAGAAGAAAGTTGCCAGTATGCTCGCTCAAAAAGCGAAAATGCAACTCTGACCGATGCCCGATGATCGACACTGACGTGCGCGCTTTACGATCGATTCGGCCGATTCCCAATGACCAACAAGTAATGCACGCGCTTGCGCGATCGATGCGGCTGATGCTCAATGATTGAGAGAGGCGCACGCAATTTACGATCAATGTGGCAAATGCCCGATGATCAACACTTACGCACGCACTTTACGACCAAGCTAGTCGATGCCTGATGATCAACCGGAGGCACGCATTTTACAATCAATGTGGCTGATGTCCAATCACCGATTTTGACGCTCGCGCGTCGTGATCAATGCGGCCAATGCCTGATGATCAACATTTATGCACGTACTTTACGACTGATGTAATCGATGACTGATGATCGACACGGATGGACGAATTTTATGATCGATGTGGCCGATGCCTGATGATCCATTCTGACACTCGCGCTTTGCGATCGATGCGGCCTATGCCTGATGATCGACACAGTCACCGGTTCTTTACCATCAATGTGGCTGATGCCCAATGATCAACACTTATGCACGCACTTCAAGATCGATGTAGTCGATGCCTGATGATCGACACGGATGCACGAATTTTACGATCGATGTGGCCGATGCCTGATGATCGACACGCACGCATTTTATGATCGATGTGGCCGATGCCAATGATCGATCCTGACGCTCGCGCTTTCCGATCGATGTGGCCGATGCCTGATGGTCATCACTTAGGCAGGCACTTTACTACCGATCTAGCCAATGCCTGATGATCGACAGATGCACGTATTTATGATCGATGTTGCCGATGCCCAATGATCCATTCAGACGCTCGTGCTTTACAAACGGTCCAGCCAATGCCTGATGATCAACACCAACATATGCGCTGTACAATCTATTTGGCCTATGCCCTATGATCGACACTGATGCATGCACTTTAAGATTGATGTGGCCGGTGCCTGATGATCGTCACAAACACACGCGCTCCACGATCGATTTGGCCGATGCCCAATGGTCGACACTGATGCACGCGCTTTACAATCGATGTGACTGATGCCTGATGAGCGACACTGACGCAAGCACTTTACAATCGATTTGGCCGATGCCCAATGACCGACACAGATGCATGTACTTTACAATCAATGTGACTGATGCGAACACTGACGCAGGTGCTTTATGATCAATGTGGTATAATGCACAACATAACACAACACATAAGACTACATAAAAACACAACACTTTGTAACATAACTTATTACACAACACGTTTTAATATGACATCACATTATGACACAAAACAATACAACAAAAATTATAACATAACAAATCATAACGTAACACCACACATTACAACACAACACTTTACACATTGTAACACAACAAAACATAACACCACACATCATGATATAATACTATACATTATAACAATAAATAACAACACAACAAATTATACTAAAACATATACAATGCATTATAAGACATTATAACTAAACCCAACACATTATAAAACATCATAATGTACGACCACAGATTATAATACAACAAAACATAAGACAACACATTGCAACACAACATAACATAACACAAAGTAATATAACAGGGCTCATCATAACACAAATAATATAACATATCACATTTTAACACATCAAAATATAAGACAACACATAAAACAGAACATAAACCATTGTAACACAACATGTCACTACAAAACTCATTACATAAAAATAATTATCACACATCATAACATAGCACAGCATAACAACATAACATAATACATTATAATACATCACAACACTTATAACAAATCCTAATATAAACCAACACATTATACCAGCATAATCTTTTGTTATTTTATGTTCTGTTGTGCTGTGTTATATTGTGTTATACAGGGTCATCAATATTTAGCGTTACATCGTTTTTTCAAAATCAATGCAGTTGCAAAACAGTCAAATGTGTTATACAGGGTCATCAATATTTAGCGTTACATTGTTTTTCAAATCAATACACTCGCAAAGCAGTCAAATGTGTCATATGGAACCATGTCGACTGTTCTCCGGAAGGACCTAAAGTTGTCCCCATTCAAGCATGTCAAAAAACACCAACTGTCTGCTCAAGTTGTTGACAAACGCCTCCAAAGATCCAAGATTCTTCTTTCTCGCATTCATGATGGCACGTTGCCAAACCTCATTTTTAGTGATGAGAAGATATTCAATGTTGAACACCACTTCAACTCCCAAAATGATCGAATTTGGTCGAAGAATGGGACGAAGGATCCCGTGTGGTGACTAGGAAGCAATGCCCGACCTCAGTGATGGTCTGGGCAGCCGTAACAAAGTCCTCAAGGAGTCCCCTCTTTTTTGTTGACAAAGGGGTGAAATTCAATCAGAAGAACTATCGAGATGCCATCCTTGTTGGTGCATTGTTGCCCTGGGCACAAAAGCACTTCAAAAAACGCCCCTGGTCGTTTCAGCAGCACTCTGCACCATCCCATGGGGCCAAATTGACTCAGGAGTGGCTGTCCAAGAATGTTCCCCACTTCATTACCCAAGATGAATGGCCCCTATTGTCACCCGATCTGAATCCTCTGGATTTTGGGATCTGGTCATACCTTGAGAGCAAGGTCTCGACCGTTCACCATAGCAGTTTGGACGCCCTAGAGGTCAAACTGCTGAAGGAGTGGGCCAAAATGCCGCAGAGTGCCATTCGTGACTTGTGTAAGGCTTTCTCTGAGCATCTACAACTCGTTATTGATGCAGATGGTGGACATATTGAATGAAATTGTGGGAATTGTATCTCTGACCCTCTGCCTACATAAATACATTTTCAAACATTCACAATTGTGTTTCATTTCATAGTTCTAACCACTCAAAGTTGTAACGCTAAATATTGATGACCCTGTAATGTGTCTTGTTATACTATCTTATGTTATGTTGTACTGCAATGTCTGGTATTATGTTATGTCATGTGTAGTGTTACATTATGATGTGTTTTAATGTGTTAGGTTAAGCTATAATGTCTTATAATGTGTTGTATCAAGAAATGTTGTCTTACAATGTGTACTGTTATGATATGCTATGGTATAATTTGTTGTCTTGTTCTATGTTATATTATTAAGTATGGCATTATGTTGTGTTGTGTTACATTATGATGTGTTATGTTATGATGTTACAATGTCTTCCATTTTCTTACAATATATTCTGTTATGTTATAATGTGTTGTGTTGTTATAATTTCTGCTGTAATGTATTGTGTTATAATGTGTTGTGTTCTTATGTTGTGTGTTATGCCACATCGATCATGAACATGTGCGTCTATATCGATCTTCAGGCATCGGGCAACTTGATCGCGAGACGCGAGCGTCAGATTCGATCTTTTGGCATCTGCCACATCAATCGAAAAATGCGCGCATCCCTGTCGATCGTCAGGCATCGACTACATCGATCGTAAAGTGCGTGCGTAAGTGTTGGTCATCAGGCATCGGCCACATTGATCGCGAAGCACGAGTGTCAGAATCGATCATTGGGCATTGGCCACATTGATCGTAAAATGCGTGCATCCGTGTTCATCAAACATTGACTACATCGATCGTACAGTGCGAGAGTAAGTGTTGATCATCGGTCATGGGCCACATCGATCGTAAAGCGCGTAAGTCTGTGTCGATCGTTAGGCGTAGGCTGCATCTTTCAGGAAGCGCGAGCGTCAAAATCTATTATTATTGGGCATCGGCCACATCGATCGTAAAATGCGTGCATCCATGTTGATCATCAGGCATCGACTACATGGATCGTAAAGTGCTTGCGTAAAAGTTGGTCATCGGGCATCGGCCACATCGATCGTAGAGCGCGAGCGTCAGAATCGATCAATAGACATTGACCACATCGATCGTAAAATGCATGCCTCCGTGTCGATCATCAGGCATCAACTACATCAATCATAAAGTGCGTGCACAAATGTTGATCATCAGGCATCGGCGACATAGATCGCCAAAGTGCGAGCGTCATTGTTGGTCATCCGACATTGGCTAAATTGATCGTTAAGAGCGCCTCCGGCGCGCTTAACGAGTGCGGCGACCAAAACGCCGTTGGTCGCCAATTTCCAGAGTGCGGCGACCAAAACGCTGTTGTGAGGTCAAGGTGGTTGTTGAAAATCTTCAAAAGATGCCAATATCTTGTGCTAAAAGGCCCTAGTCTTCAGCCTAGTAATGGCAGGTCTGATTTCCACAGGTATTTGTATTTCACTTCAGCAGAGAGAGCAGGAGGAGTTGGCCTCTGCTCAGAAGTAAGAACGGTTTCAGAGTAAGATAATTTTCCTAGTCCTAATGAACCAGAATGGGATGAAAACCCTTCAAAATTTACCCCAATCTCATCATGTTGCATTTCCAATTTTTCTCTGTTATTTAACTGCTCATTTGCTGTTTTGTCAAATGTCAACAGCAAGCTTATTAGAAGCTTGCATCTCACATCTCACAAGGCTTGGGAAGTTGTCAGGTTGGTTCATGTCTTGAGTTTGAGTGTGTTTAAGCATAGCAGTAAACCACAGATAAATTAGAATCAGTTCATTTCTAATTTCCTCATCTACTTAAGATATAAAACAATTTCTTATGTATGATAATGCTGCTTTGAGTGGTATCTATGATACTTTACTAGTCAACTTATAGGACACAAAAATTAACTTGAGGGAGATTCTAAAAAAACTCTGATTTGCCACTATGTCCCTAAGTATATTTGCATCATCTCCTAGCTCAGCTAGATGCAGCTCGTAGCTGCCATGTCACCAATGTGCAGGAAGTGAGTGAATATCGAAAGATCTTTGACGACGCATCAGCAGAAAATTTATGCATCAGCAAGCTTCATATCAACAGCTGTATAGCATTTCTTCTGTATATGTAAGCTTACAGGACGGCTTGTAATTTCACACCATTTTAATTGGGTTAAGTGAATTCACTATAAAAAAGATTGTAAAAAACATACCTGAAACAGAAAGGAATATTTTAGAAACAACAATCATATGTTTTGGATAAATAAAACATAGTTTAGGTGAATTACTTTTCATTCTATGATGCCCAGCAGTGTGGAATTCAAGAGGGATAATAAATTAACTAGTACACATAGCATATTGGAAAGCAGGACCTGAAAGCTTGGAAAGGCCAGGAACTTTACACTTTCAGTCCATTATTTACATATCCTATCCCTTTCCAGAATTCCAGCTGTGATTGGTTGATAGGATTGTGATTATAACCCCTTTCAGCTTTCCAGCTGTAGTTGGATAATGGAATCGTAATGTTATCTGCTTTCTAGCTGTGATTGGTTGATAGGGATGCTTTCAAGCTGTGATTGGTTGATGGGGATGCTTTCAAGCTGTGATTGGTTGATGGGGATGCTTTCAAGCTGTGATTGGTTGTGCCCATAAGCCCCACCCCCAAGTATGGTATATGTACTACAGTACTAGTTAACTAAATACTTGACTGAAACTTGATCTTTACAAACAAAAGGCCTGGAAAAGTTAAAAAATCCATTAAATAAAAGACAAATAAAAAATATCTATCAAACAAGTGACATCTAAATAATTCTTTTACAAATTTAATGTACTAGTCTAAAATTGAAACATTTTGTCCACAGTCCACTTTTAATCCACCTTTTCATTTATAGTCACTTTAGTCATTCACCTGGAAGAGCACTGTGGGAATGGGAAAGCTTTTCAGCTTGGGTGGAATGCTTTTTAATAAGTGAACTTCCATTCTTAGAATTCCCGCCTGATGCCCAGTGCACAATTCTATCCATGACATTCTGTGCACAATTTTGTGATGACCGATGATGCATTAATTTTTTACCAGTGAAATTTTTTTTGCTAAGCGACATAAATATAATCAAAATTCTTTGTTGTTAATCAATATTTTTGTTAACTGTAGCCTTTGCTAATTGAGGTTAAACTGTATATGCGTTTTTAGGGGTGTCTCTTATCACCCCGGGGGGGGGGGGTGTCCATTATTACCCCATCGCGCGGAAATGACTGCAATTTTTTTGGAATGAGATAGGCAAATTTTGTCAATCGCATTTTCAAGCCAACACCTGTTTGCAACTTTTATGTAAGAAAAATTTTTTAATACGGTGAATTTTTTTTTTTTTTGCTCCAGACCTTACTCACCTTTGGCTTAGTAGAGGTCAGGGGAGGAAAAGATCTACTCTGTGAGCCACGACTGGATTTTTTGAGCCGCAAACTAATGAATTTTCAAGCCATAAGCCTATTTCTCAAGCCTTGGCAAGCCATTCTTGAACCGCGAAGTTGCAAACTCTTGGCGGCGATCAGGCATGGAATATACTACCTGCTTGGTGAGCTGCGACTGAATTTTTTGAGCACGATGTTTATGTTTTTTCTGCAGAATATTTTGGCAGGAACGGTAAAGCAATGCGGATTGCGGAAGTTGAAAATTTTATGAAGTGACATGTTTGCAAAGTGCAAACCGCGATTTTTCAATCAAACAAAAATTTATGACATTCGAGCCACGAGATTTCATACCTACTGAAATTATATGATATTAGAGCCGCGATATTTCAGACAAAAATAGGACTTTTCCTGCCCTGGTAGAGGTACTTTTACAAAATTACACTTTTCACACTTTTTTTCCAAGGAATTTTTAGAGATAGTAAATGTATGATTTCTTAACTAGCTTTCTACATAATAGATAGTAAAAATGTTGAAGTTTACACCACTATTTTCAGTTTTGCAATATTTTGATTAGTTTAGCTGCTACAACATTTCTACAAAATGTGGGATGCACGTCCCAATTTACCCCGCCTGTCCCTTAATTAGGGTATCCTATTTGACGGTATCTTGGCAATGCTGCTTGCAAACTATCAACTATGCATTCTATTTTATTTCTGGCCCTGTCATAACATAAGTACTAACTCCAAAAAGAAAAAGGGAGTTTCATTCTCTGCCTTGAGGTCAGACTCAGCTCCAGCTGAAATGCAAATACCTCATTAAATCATACCTGGCTTACCTGCCAGGCTCAGGCTGCCAAGTGCCAACCCCTTATTTGTAGTTATTGAGAAAGTATCAGATGAACATCCTAATGGATTCCATTAGGATGTTCATCTGGTTCTTTCAGACTCACTGACTGACTCAGTCTCCCAGACTCCTAGACTAGAGTCCTAGTCCTAGGCTAGTGTTAGTGAACCTGGCTGGCAGGTTGGCCCAGTGGTTAGAGTTCAGAGTACCAAGATTGGAGCAGAGAGGTGTGGTATTGATTCCAGAATTTCCAGCTCTATGCACCAATTTCTGGCCAGAATCGGCAAAGGGGCCAGGCGACCCATGGCAAAATTAATAGATTCAATGATTGTAACTTGTAAGTGAAATACCATTGGAAAAGTAGCCGCCAATTCCCGCGAAGTTGGAGCTCACCTTTCACACGACCGTTCGCCACCGTCGTATCCTTCGCTGTCCGCTGTCAACCTTCCACCTTTCGAGCCTGATTGTTGTTATTTATTTGTTTATTGAGGATGTGGGCATTGTGGGGTTGTCCTCCATGTCCCTCACGCTCAAATTCGAGCTTGATTACAGATTACCTTGTAAACAAAGAAAGCATTTGTCCACTCGAGCGGAAAAACCAGATAGCCAAATACATGGATACAGAAATATCAATTTATTTAATCAGTGAATCAAATCGTGAATTCTTCATAAAGTGACAGTGATACACAGGTATTATTAATAAAGGACGACCAGGTAAAGAACAATTAAATGAATTTACACGCGTTAAACGGCTCTTCCGTTTGATAAAAAAACCCCCTTTCAGCTTTCCAGCTGTAATTGGATAATGGAATTGTAATTTTATCTGCTTTCTAGCTGTGATTGGTTGATAGGGATGCTTTCAAGCTGTGATTGGCTGATGGGGATGCTTTCAAGCTGTGATTGGTTGTGCCCATAAGCCCCGCCCCCAAGTATGGTATATGTAACGTACTACAGTACCAGTTAACTAAATACTTGACTGAAACTTGATCATTACAAACAAAAGGCCTGGAAAATTTAAAAAATTCATTAAATAAAAGACAAAATAACTATCAAACAAGTGACATCTAAATAATTATTTTAAAAATTTAATGTACTAGTATAAAATTGAAACATTTTGTCCACAGTCCACTTTTGATCCACCTTTTCATTTAGAGTCACTTTAGTCATGCACCTGGAAGAGCACTGTGGGAATGGGAAAGCTTTTCAGCTTGGGTGGAAAGCTTTTTAATAAGTGAACTTCCATTCTTAGAATTCCAGCCTGTACACCACTATTTTCAGTTTTGCAATATTTTGATTAGTTTAGCTGCTACAACATTTCGCCAAATTGTGGGATGCATGTCCTAATTTACCCCGCCTGTCCCTTAATTAGGGTATCCTGTTTGACGGTATCTTGGCAGTTGGCAATGCTGCTTGCAAACTATCAACTATGCATTCTATTTCTGGCCCTGTCATAAGTACTGACTCCAAAAAGCCTCAAAAAGGGAGTTTCATTCTTTGCCTTGGGGTCAGACATAACATAACATAATTATGTTGGCGCTGAAGAGCAGGCCTAATGTGGCCTGTCACGGATTCTTGTACTTTTGAGACTTGTTCTCAGATCTAAAATCGAGTCCTTTGACCAGATCTTTTCACGACTGACAATGGTTGAAATAGCTATTAACCTTCTACTCGGTTCAATTTGGTGCTAGGAAGTTCAAGTTTGAAGATATCTAGCAGGTTCTTGAACGCATTCATACTCGGATCGCCAACACTGTAATCGGGTTTGGGGAGGCTGTGCCACATGTCGGTGATTGATTGAGACAGATGAAAGGGCACTAGGGCAGAAAGGCTAGTCGGTATTGTTTTTTCCTACGTTTTCTCCCACCTCTTCGTAAATTGAATGAAATAATTACCTAAAGCTTATATAACATTCAGGAGCGTTACTTACTAATTCTGTGCACAATTTTGTGATGACCAATGATGCATTAATTTTTTACCAGGGAAATTTTTTTTGCTGAGCGACATAAATATAATCAAAATTCTTTGTTGTTAATCAATATTTTTGTTAACTGTAGCCTTTGCTGACTGAGGTTAAACTGCAAATGCGTTTTTAGGGGTGTCTCTTATCTTCATGGGGGTGTCCATTATTACCCCATCACGTGTAAATACCTGCAATTTTTTTGGAATGAGATAGATAAAATTTTGTTAATTGCATTTTCAAGCCAACACCTGTTTGCAACTTTTATGTAAGAAAAATTTTTTAATACAGTGAATTTTTTTTTTTTTTGCTCCAGACCTTACTCACCAGTCTCACCTTAGGCTTAGTAGAGGTACTTTTACAAAATTGCACTTTTCACACTTTTTTTCCAGGGAATTTTTAGAGATAGTAAATGTATGATTTCTTAACTAGCTTTCTGTTTCTACATACCAATAGATAATAAAAATGTTGAAGTTTACACCACTATTATCAGTTTTGCAATATTTTCATTAGTTTAGCTGCTACAACATTTCTACAAAATATGGGATGCACGTCCCGATTTACCCCGCCTGTCCTTTAATTAGGGTATCCTGTTCGATGGTATCTTGGCAATGCTGCTTGCAAACTATCAACTATGCATTCTATTTCTGGCCCTGTCATAACATAAGTACTGACTCCAAAAAGGGAGTTTCATTCTCTGCCTTGGGGTCAGACTCAGCTCCAGGCCTCCAGCTGAAATGCAAATACCTCATTAAATCATACCTGCCAGGCTGCCAAGTGCCAACCCCTTAATTGTAATTATTGAGAAAGTATCAGATGAACATCCTAATGGATTCCATTAGGATGTTCATCTGGTTATTTCAGACTCACTGACTGACTCAGTCTCCTAGTCTTAGGCTAGTCAGCTAGTGTTAGTGAACCTGGCTGGCAGGTTGGCCCAGTGGTTAAAGTTCAGAGTACCAGGGCAGGATTGGAGCAGAGAGGTGTGGTATTGATTCCAGAATTTCCAGCTCTATGCACCAATTTCTGGCCAGAATCGGCAAAGGGGCCAGGCGACCCATGGCAAAATTAATAGATTCAATGATTGTAAATCAGTGAATCAAATCGTGAATTCTTCATAAAGTGACAGTGATACACAGGTATTATTAATAAAGGACGACCAGGTAAAGAACAATTAAATGAATTTTACACGCGTTAAACGGCTCTTCCGTTTGATAAAAAAACTGTAATTTGCATAAAAAGTTATTGTATGAAGCAGCAAAAACCTGGTTTACAAATATCCCAGCCGTTCTTACCATTTTCAAAACATATTTATTTGCGGAAATTTGTCATCTCTATTCCTTTTTTGTATTTAATTTATATCTGCTAAGCGTTATGTAACGATCAAACAATGAGGAAATTAATTAATCAAAAGAAATAGTATTATTGATTTTGACTATTTCGACACTGATGGAGAAAATTTTCGAACTCGTACATAAATTGTTTATAACAAAAATTAGTATTCTTTGTTATAGACATAGACAATAAATATGTACATAGACATTAAGGGGACGGTCTAACCTAAATTGGAGATAGCCTATAACTCCTAAAGTTATTATCCGATCATCATGAAACTTCACATTCAAACGTAAAATGTAAAAATAAAAACATTTTACTTCTATGAATTTTTCGAAAAAATTGATAGAAAACGTGATATTCATAGAAAACGGAAAAATAACGGTTACTATAGAAAATCTATNATCACAAACTTGTTATACAATCAACGAAATTGCAGGCTCTAAATGGCAGCCACTGAAAGCTTTTCTAGCTAAAACCACTCAGCAGCTTGAAAGTTTTCCTGGATAATAATGCACTTCGTAGCCTCGGTGCGTGTTTCGGACGTAGCAGTCCCAGGTCACGCTGGAACGCCATGATAATAATGAGACAAAATGAAGCTTTGCGGGCTCGCAGAAGCTCAGGGCCAAAATGTTCTGAGCCGCAGCAACTGTGCAAAATGAGAGCCAGATTACAAACTTTCTTAGCGCATTGGATTTGTTTGGCCTAGGATAAATGTCAGCAGGGGTACATTTGTAATCGAACATGTGTCAGCAGGTGTACATTTGTAATTGAATAAGCGTCAGCAGGTGTACATTTGTACTCGAATAAGCGTCAGCAGGTGTACATTTGTAGGTAGACGATTAGGTGTCAGTATTAACGGAACCGTGTGAGAGTGGGCATAATTGCGCAGTTGCGTGCCACAAGGAAGCGTTCTGGGGCCTGTTTTGTTCGTTGCTTTTATAAACGATCTGCCAGAATTAGTGTCCAGCGTGTGCTCTATGTATGCCGACGACACAAAAGTTTATAATACGGTGAAGGATGCGTCAAATAAAGTGCAATTACAAGATGATCTTGACAGCTTAGTTAACTGGGCTGATACGTGGCAGCTGCGGTTTAATGCTGACAAGTGTAAAGTACTTCACCTCGGGAAGAACAATGAACAGCAAGATTACAGTATGAGAAGACATGGTTGCAACGAGAGAGCAATGATTGAAAAGTCTAGTGTGGAAAAAGATCTCGGAGTTTATGTCGACAAGGAGCTGAAATTTTCTAAGCATGTTGAAACGCAAGCTAACACATCCAACAAACTTCTTGGACTGATCAGACGCTCATACGAGTTCCTAGATGCAGAAGCGATGAAGCAGTTGTTTGTTGCTGTCACCCCGAAATTTAAAATTTAAAAAGATCAATGCTGGCAGCCGAAAAACTTCATGTTTCCTTTGTGTTGTTCAAATTCTCAGTGACCGATTGTATTCCCTCAAGGAGGCTAGTCCTGATTTTTCATCATAAAATTTAACTAATAAATATAATGGAATTGAATTAGAAAGAAATAGACTAGATCTAGAAAATAGAAAAATGTAGTTAGTTATAAATAAAATATAAATAGTAATAAGTAAAATTTGACAAGCAATAAGTCAAATTCAACTTGTAATAAGTAAAATTAAACTCAAAAGAAAAATTCTTATTAAGTAAAATATTACTTTTAATAAGTAAAATTGAGCTAGTAATAAATAAAATAGTCACATAACGTATATGGATCCTAGCTCAAAATTATGCAGCTTCCGGGGAAAGACAGGTTTATTTCCGCGCTCTAAACAATCTACGCACGATAGTTTTTCTTATAAAATTTTTCGCTTCAGTGATGAGGGACGATATCAAACTTAAAGACCGGAAAAAGGAAATGTAGAATAACTTCCAAACTACTTAATTAATTTTTTTTAGAACTTCGCTTTACATATGACGGCCTGGAATAGACTACTATTACCAATCGCAACACACGAGCTTTATGAGCAATTATGTTGTAGCGGCCAACTTTTGGCCGCACTCTTGTTTCTAAGCCGCCGTTCTTCTCAAGCAAGACAAGAAGGAACAAGTGGATGAATCTTTTCCTGGGAAGTAGCTGGTGGATAATCAGTAGCTAATTTCTGCCTGAGTTGTTAGCTGGTTCCTCAAGGAAACAGTATCCGCTATTTATGTTTAAGTTTACATATGTTGTAATACTGTTGAGTTGAAATCTGTGCCTTATTTGGTATCAAAGTTGTGCCTTAATTGGTATATGTGTTTGTCTGCATGTAACCACTTGGTTCATATTAGCAAAGTTATCCTCAAGTCTGTATATCTGTTACATTATTCTCACGCATAATGAAATATATTTGTGATTCTTGCGATACTGTACGTTGTTTATGATCATCTCGTATGTAGGGACCCGCGGGCAGAAGCCGTGAATTTCTATAATGGAGTGCATTTGTCCCACTTCAACGTTTTTTTAATTATTTGGAGCTTACTTCATAAGAGTGCTAACTTAATTTATTACTAATTACGACATAGTAGTAGTATTTAATAATATTAAGTTACTAATATTGATAAAACGTTGCTAATTGTAATTTGTTTATTGTTCGATTATCACGAAAATATGCATCAGTAATACACCTTTCATCTAACATTTATTGATCAGATTAATTCAAATTATTTAAAATAAATAAATGCATACAAATGATTTTAACATTGAAAGGTGTATTTTTTATCGAATTCTACAAATAAACGAAGTTACTGTCAAAGCATTTACGCTGACATTGCTGGTACTGTCTTGGCCAAGGTTCATGACACGACAGCCAGCTTTGGCGGGACCTCGCCGAAGATTCGCTACGCCCCCATTTTCCATTTCCGTGCGTTTTGGCCTCACCCGCTGGTGCCACGACCTGAATTTTAGATCATGTATGGAGAGGTCAATACTCATAATATGTACAGTACATCCATAACTCGCTTACGTCATCTGTGTACATCGACACAGCGCTCACACTGTAATAGTAATAACGATGTCAGCCTTGAATAGGCCAAATTGGGTCTGTCACTGATTCACGACATCACTGAATTTTTAATTAAAGCTGCCTTGGGTCTCATACTGGCAACTCGCTGCTCCAATCTTGCAGTTCTCAATCTCCCAGCAACCTCGCATATTTTGACCAGAACAATCACATGAAGCTGTTATAGAACCCACAACTCAGTGCTCCCATTCTGGTGCTCGGAACTGTAACAAATGGGCCTCCTGCCGAGTCAGTCTACACAAATCGGTTAAACCTTATGAATGTTTTATAATCAAAACTTGAAAGAAAAGTCTAAAAGTTTGTATATGACTCTTATTAACGATATGCGAATAATCAACTCTGCATTTGGATGTAGTACTCGTTAAAGATTTACCTAAGATTTACGCACTTCAATCACATTGACTGGCTAAAAAAAGCCTGTGAACTGCTACTATAAATGGACATGGAGTTAAAAAATTCACTATCTCGTACACAATGAATGAAAAATACTTCTCTGTTCAATTGTTCATCACCCATTATCCCGATAATAGCATGAGTTACTATGTGTAACCGATAAATTCATTATTCAGCCTGTAGTGGTCACCAACCAAAATATGTGATGGTCTTCACCTATGCTGACCATGTCACTCACCCAAGGACCAATGAAATTTAGGTAACTGAACACAATAAATTTAATTTCAATAATCATAAATAGGTGTTTGCCAAGACAGGCTTCGAACCACAGACACAGTTACGAGTCTAGTGCCACAGGTTGGAATTATTTTGCATATACATCTGCAAAAGAGAAAAATATCATTACGTATAGTAATAAATCCTAGTAAAATAAAGTCAGACAACTAATAATATGACAATAAATGTTCAGCGTCTGCACACCGTACCGTACTGGCTAGCGTAGATAGCAGAAGTGACATGTGGTGACGGAGAGATAACTACTGCGATTAACAAATGCTACACGAGATGCGTTAAAGCTGCGGCGGCTGTGCTATGTAAAACATATAAAAGTCATTTATTTATTTCTGAAGATTTGACCCTCTACGACCGTATGTCACTCTCCGGGAACGTAACTTTCAACTGAAATTATACGTAAACTACTGAGTGTAGCAACCTGAGGACGTTTGTACGCAACAGAGAACATTTTAAAGTTGTGCGTGGCGGCAACCATCAGTGCAAGTCATTTTGCGCTCACTAGAACCTATCCTTTTGGGAAGTAGGCGCGTGAAAATATTGCTCCGGTTACTCATGTCAGTCGGTAGAGGGTTAAGAGAATCGTCAAAATAATGCAATACTTTTCAATGTCTGTTTTCAATTAGTATTGGAATTTATTTTAAACAGACAATTGGAACCTCAATTGGAATTTATATTAGGTCGCATTATAGTCACAGATAATTAATCCAATTATCAAACCAATGTTTCTTCATTGGTATATTTTCCAGTACATCACGCAGTTTTTAATTTCAACTGTTGGGTTTTCTTCTTTAAATTTTCGATGGCGATTTCTTGTTACAAACTTTTACAACTTCCTGTTTTCCGAGGTTAAATAATTATATTATCCATTGCTAGGGACGCACTCAACAAAATGAATAAAGCCATCTTCATCCCTGCATTGTTCGGCCTTGTGATCGAATAGGTTCTTTCGTATCCAGTGATAAAACAGTTTCTTTGGTGTCTTTATTACAACTAAAATCATGGATAAGCACTGAATCCGTATGGCACAATAACTAAACCTTCCAGGACAAACACGGGACCGAGACTTCTTGGGAAACGGAACTGAGACTGAGACTCCTGAAACGAACAATTGAACAAAATAAATATCTAACAAAAAACCGGCCTAAAGAGACAAAACATACTAATAATATTGAAGAATAACTATTGAACGCTTCATTAATATTTACACAAATATACAATAAACAAAAGAAACCACAGCTAATTCAAGACCTACTTAACAGTCACTTTATTCAACTATCACAGAACATACCTTACGCATCCACGGCATTCACTATACTAACCCTGCTTACAAACTTCAGTCGAGGTCACGTCAAACTTACTCTAACAGAGAAATGAAAAAAACGTATAATCAGCTCAGTCCCTAACACCATTTTTTAAATATTTACATCTAAGAATGATAATCACCAAGAATGTTGCTAATCAAAATATCTTAAACTAAATAAAAACTGGGCACAGGAGCAGCAGGATAAGTAACAGCTTTACTTAAACAACATAAGCTCCACACAAGGAAATGAATAATCTTCATAATGCTGGATGCAATAAATATGAAGTGATTATTCAGCACTTGTTAAAAATACATCAACATTCCAATAGTTCTTATACATGAACATATCTCTGCAACTGCCAACACATATTCGACATATCTGTGGAATCGCTCCAGTAAAAGCTGCATAAGCTACAGTATTCCGATACGAATCGCCCCAGTAAAAGCTGCATAAGCTACAGTATCACGATACGAATCGCCCCAGTAAAAGCTGCATAAAATAAGCTACAGTATCACGATACGAATCGCCCCAGATCAAAGCTGTATAAGCAACAGTATCCCGATACGAATCGCCCTAGTACAAAGCTGCATAAGCTACAGTATCACGATACGAATCGCCCCAGATCAAAGCTGTATAAGCTACAGTATCCCGACTCGAATCGCCCCAGATCAAAGCTGTATAAGCTACAGTATCCCGACACGAATCGCCCCAGTAAAAGCTGTATAAGCTACAGTATCCCGATACGAATCGCCCTAGTACAAAGCTGCATAAGCTACAGTATCACGATACGAATTCGGTCGATAACAATGTTCGCTTACAAGTTTGAATTACAGATTCAGAAAAATTGAGAGACTTTGAAAGTATTGATAGCGATGCACTTCTTGCACTTGAGTGTGTCATCCTGACTCAGTTTGTCCAGCAAAAGGACATATCAGTGCTACATGCAGTGTCGCTTTTTGGACAACATCCCTAGCAACAATTCTACAATGGGCCCATGAGGGGCCCATGCGACAATGTGGAAATGAGGTGGCATTACGGTTTCAACATATTGGGCCAACATTGATGACGAGAACGGATATGCAACACGCGAGAACGGATTTGCAACACACGAGGACGGATTTGCAACACACGAGGACGGATTTGCAACGCACAAAAGCGGATGTGCAACACACGAGATTATATGTGTAACATTCAACAACTAATGTAATAAAAGCGTTTTTGAATCAACCAGAAGTTAGTGAAAGCAGAGCTGAGCTATGCATTAGTTCACTTATGTACTCCTCACGTACAGCATTTTTTGTCACTCACGTATAAGCCACAGAGTATGTAACGTGCCCTCGAAGTTTTGTTGTACGAGACTCTGTATAGTAGTATAGTATAGTATAGTATCTTCGGCATTAAATAAATAGGCCTGGATAGGCCTGTCGCCGATTCTTGCACTTTTCTTGACTAGACTGGCCTTACGGACGGTAGATTTAAAATCGCTTCTAGATATCAGTTGTTCTAGATATCAGATATCTCTGCGATAGTCTCTTCGTAGAATAGTAATTAAATATTATAATAACTATGATAGTAATATATTATTATTATTATTATTATTTTAGAATAATAATATATTATCAGGAATTTAAAAGCAAAGAAAATAGCCAAAAATTTCACCATTTCTTATAAGAGAAAACGTTTCGGAGTCCAGCTCCATCGTCAGTTCAAAACTCGGCATGAATACGTACGGCTGAATGAGGGGGATGCGCAAGTATGTTCCCTGTTCTATAACTCCTGCCCCTATGCTCTGCAAGCCTAGTATAAAAATTGCGCGATGTCATACCGACATACCCAGATGCGCACTGCGCACAACTATATTGATAAACTAGGGATGATCGCATAAGAACAGGGAGAGGATCATTGTACTTGAAAAACGAGCTAATTTTAAAATTGTTCACTAGCAATACATAAAGATTTACATTTGGGAGGTATTTAGAGAATAGATCTTTCAACTCCTTTGCCATCGTCTCAGATGCGGGGCCAAAGTAAGGAAAAGAACAATAAACACGATTCCTATCGTCACGTTCGGGAACCACCTCAGCATATTGCTTAGACAAGAATTTCTTAGTTTGAGTATACACAAATTGTGAAGGAAACCCACTCAGTGAGAACATACTGCGCAAATATTCAAATTCTGTGTGCATACTATGGAAAGTAGAGCAAATTCGGAAACCGCGGTTTAATAATGTTTGAATCCCATTTAATTTGAAACGAAAAGAACAGAAGCTAAAAAAGCTGGTGCTTAAGCCGGTAAACGTTAATTTTCTGTACACAGATGTCTGGAAACAGCCACCGGATTTTATGACCTTGCAATCAAGAAAGCATAAACTATTGTTGGATTCAAGCTCCATAGTAAATTTGATGGATTTGTGTTGCCGATTAAGATAATCAAAGAAACGGTCCACATGAGAGGGATGTTTGAAAAGTAAAAAGGTATCATCTACATATCGGTTGTAGAAAATTGGCACCGTGTAGCATTTTGTACACGGTGGAATTGTAGAGGCGATAGTCACGCTTTAGGCCCCGCGGTTGGTGGTGTAGAGTTTGATGGAGTAGAGGGGGTATAATCTAGTGTTGTAAGTCGCAATGTTGAAATTATTTTGGTGAGATTATTGATCTGGTATAATATAGCATTAAAATTTATGGAGTTGCAGTGATTTTAAATTAGAAAATGTGCCATAGTTTAGCTCTACCAAAAAAATTATTATGTTGGTATGATTTCAATGTGGAAAAGGTGGTAACCTCAACAATTGCATATTATGATGTTGGAATGGTTTTGACATAGAAGTGGTGCTACAATCTAGCATTACAAGTTATAACGTTGGGAAGATTTTTATGTAGAATGACTCAAGTCACATTTTTAATTAGAATCAAGACATGCAAGGCAGCAGACATTCCAGAACTGAGCCTCCTATGTTCAGTTTTGGGATCAGTAAGTGGTATATAGTCATTAATTAATTTGATAAACAATTTTCCTATATATGCTGTAGTTAACTAGCATTTTGACATAATTCAGAAATAATTTCGAGATATTGAATTTTTTTAATCACCGATCTTTGATCATCTTCAATTGTCGTCGGAACAGAAATACTTCAATAAAAGTTTGTAAAGACTTTCTATATTATCCGATTTGGGAAACGCTTGATGCTTATACAATAATTTGCTGCAACTACCATGAACATTTGATCTCGATCATCATTAAGAATACATCATTAAATGGGTGAACCGACAAAAAAGGATGTGGCTGTCCTGCGCGCAATGGCATTGGCGAAAGACATGACTGTCTTGCTTACCATGTCATTGCAAAAGGTAATAGCTGCCTTTCATGCCACGGCGTTGATGAAGGGCATGACTGCTTTGTATGCCACGGCCTTGATGAAGGGCATGGCTGCCTTACATGCCACGGCGTTCCTGAAGGGCATGGCTGCCTTACAAGCCATGACGTTGATGAAGGGCATGACTGCCTTGCATGCCACAGCGTTTGTCTTCATGCTGAGCTTCGGATGCATCCACCTTGCTGCAGGAACAGCAACTCTGCAAGTCGACACGGCACACGTGTCGAATTACAGCGACTTCCTCTCCATGCGCTACAAGATGGTGAACCCTGAGTATGTGACGGGCATGGTGGAGGTGCTGCGCGCGTGTGAGTGATACAAAGGGATTGAAATTATGATAAGTTTAAATCGCTTTAAAATCGAGCGATAGGAAATGGTGATCAATTTAACGGGTTCTGAGTTGATCTCGGTTTGGACTTTATGGTTTTTTAAACGATTATACCAGTCAGTGACTGGAAAGAAACGTTTTTGTATTCTGATCTTACAAAACAATCAAAATTTAAATTTATTTGGTTATATACGCAACTGACGATATAATTCTTCATTGATCTAGACCTATTTAACGACAGAAACTTATGTTAACGAGTTCAAGGAACAACCCTGATGTTAATCCCATTTACTATCCACCCTGCACAGGCGAGTGTCGGCATTTATGCCAGGCCTCAGGCTGCCAGGCCTTCAGTGTTCGTTCCCTTGGCTACGATCGATTCGAGTGCGCGGTGACAAACGTCAGCATCTACACCACCTGGCCACACCCTGAACGCAACTCTGTCTACTACATCCGCCGAGGTAAGGCATCATCTACACCACCTGGCCCCACCCTGAACGCAACTCTGTCTACTACATCCGCCGAGGTAAGGCATCATCTACACCACCTGGCCCCGCCCTGAACGCGACTCAGTCTACTACATAAATAAAGGAATATTCTTTGCACTAAAACGCTTTCATTAGATGAAATGTTCGAAAAATATTCTTTTGAAGAACAATGATAAGGGCGTTTTGAACAAATAATTGAACAAACTGTGCACGTCTTTCTTACGCGCTGAAAGCCATAGGGTTGTGCTCTCTCTTCCGCAATCTGCGTATATGTGAGAAAGTTATTTTGGTATTTTTGTACTGAGTATTAAGAATTGAAGACACTAAGAAGGTTGAAAAAAGTAACTCAACTGACTCAGGAACCACTCGATGCCAGAAGCTAAGAACGATCTACATTAACAGGCTCTTAGAATAGAATAGAAGTGTCGGCACTGAGGAAATATGCCCATGGCTCTTGCTCTTGTAAATAGGCTCATGCTTAACAGATTTACGTGACCATCTCGGAGAAGATAACGTGTATAAAGAAGCTTGTAATAATGTAACCTCCTTGTAATAATGTGATCTCCATCAACAGATTCTCATGACCACCTCGGAGAGGACAACTTGGTGTACCGACGACTCAACACGAGCGCCATGGACTTAGCGCCACAAAAGATGCATGCGCGAAAGTTCCTGGTTTCCGAATGGTGGTCGTTAGATTCAAAGAACAAATGCCCATCATGCTGGAACTTTGCCTGGGCAAGAAACCCGCGCCTACATCAAATTGCACGGACACATTTAGGTGGTTCTATGTGGATATGATCAAAGTGAATGGCGAACCGAGGATCAACGGGAACATTTCTGTGAATGAAACAAATTTGAGTCTCGACAACAATTGTACCAAAGACAACAACAACAACATTTGTATCAATGACATTAGTACAGTCAACCGCTTCATCTTTGCTCGCACCCAGCTCCATGACGATACAACCAAAAGGATTATGTTTCCGGTTTGCCAGGCTAACCCTTTCGGGGTCAACTGGTAGATATACAGCCAATTTCCATCCAAATTAAATTCTAATTTAGGGCCCGTTTGGACAGGTATTAGTTTTGATTTGCAAAAGAGATGTAAATATTCGTGAGGCAATAAGATCTTCTACAGATTATTTCATCGACACCTGGTTTAATTTAAATGCGATCAATTTAGCTTCTATTAATTCATTCTGGCCTACAGTGTGGCACGAACAATTGCATTCACTAACTGTGTTGTGTTGACACGATGAATTCCAGGCTTAACAGGGAGACTAAAAGTTCACATCTTCATACCTGACTAATTCCTTACTCAAAATTGAGACCATAGCTTCATGCTCCTACTTCAATGGTTTTAGCCAGCACTGAATGGCAACAGATAACGTATTCTCGCCTGTAAAAATTCAAACAAGAATAATCATTAGTATATATTCAATATTCAATCATTTCCTCGAGATAATGTACCGTTCTGCACGATTTGAAAACTTCTAATTTTTTATTCGAAAAATTTGCACAGGACGCAAGTCCGCGTCAAAAAATCTATTCATGTCGAAACTTGTAAAATTTCATTTTCGTTTTGTGTGCAAATTTTTGTTAGTTAACATTCGCCGAGGTGAAGTATGACATTTCACAGATTTTGGAACTTTCACACAATATTCCATAATATTTAAAACTTTGTCACAATTTTCAGCAAATTAAGTGATGGGCAGGGTGGCCCAGTGGTTAAAAGTTCAGAGTACCAAGATTGGCGCTGACAGGCGCGGGTTCGATCCCAGCTCTGTGCGCCAGTTTCTGGTCTGAATCGGCAAGGAGGCCGGGCGGTTAAGCTCAGCAGAATTGTAGCAGTGAATTGTGAGTTCGAGACCGCAAAATGCTGTGAATGTTCTGCGATGTTAAGAATCGGCGACAGGCCTACGGCCTACTAAACGCTGAAGCCGCTATTATTATTATAAAGTAATATATAACTAGTGTTTTTTGTCCTGTGGGAATGCAATAAAAGTTACGATAACTGTTGTTTCGCTACAAAAAAACCAACCATCGTTTTTCTTTTTAAAAATTACGATCTCATGTTGATATTCATTGTTCCAATCACTATAAAATTATTGACGCAAGGCTTATGGCGGAAGGAATAAATATTTGCAAATCGTATGGGAACACAACAGTTCTGTGGCCGTAATATCAACAATAGTTACGAGTTGTAACTCCGTCAGCCAATCACTGACGGCTATTCAGGCAAAACCCACCAATCAACGACGAAAAATCCGTTGTTCCGTGCATTTAGGGCGCTACGTGCACCTAGGCCACTACGTGCACTTAGGCCGCTACGTGTACTCAAGTCGCTACGTGTACTCAAGTTGCTATATGCGCACGTAGGCCGCTACGTGTCCTTATAACGCCACTAATTGAGCTTGAGCATATTTT
The DNA here is from genome assembly GCF_000764305.2 of Hyalella azteca. Classification (NCBI taxonomy): domain Eukaryota; kingdom Metazoa; phylum Arthropoda; class Malacostraca; order Amphipoda; family Hyalellidae; genus Hyalella; species Hyalella azteca. The sequence continues at coordinate 51,630 of NW_025945580.1, forward strand.
GATAAGACGGCCCCTGACAATTATCAGCACAATAAAAGGCTATGCACAATCTGCTTGGCGTTATCTCATTAACCTTTCCTTCTTTAATGAAAAGTGACGCAGCCAAAGCGATGCAGAAGTGGAAGCGAAGTGTTCTCAACCTCATCAGAGCGCCATAGGCGGAGAACAAACAGCAATTTTTTATAATAAATTTTTTTCATATTTACCAATATTTCTTTTTGCATTTATTTTCTGTTTCTTTGTATTTATATGTTTTTTGTATTAAAAAATATTATAAAAGGTTATTTTTTCCAATATATGTAACCTATGATCCAGTTGGACAGAGGAATGGACTGAATGAATTTCAGATTGCGAGATCTAACGCCGCTCTGAAAATGGATATAAACTTCCATATTGTAATTCATGTCAGTTCATAATTATTATAAAAGTAAGCGTTTAACTTCATTGGGTATAGAGTAATATCGTCCTGATATAATTCAACGCATTAAAAATCTGCTATCAGCTAAACCGAAAAATCCGCAAAAGTGCAAGATTTTTACAACTCAATTCCAGGCAAATATTTGGAAGTATTGCTACTCCTAGAGATTTAGGAGCCCGAGGCCTAAGTAGGTAAATGGAGGTAAATCCGCTCTTCACCAACAGCTATGCATTACTTCATCGTTATTTAGTAATAACACCGTCAGCGTTCAAAAGGAAAAATCTAACTTGTCGCCGAATTCTTACACCTGCTAGGTTTCAATCCTGCAGCTCACTGTTCTAACCTCTCCTTTCTCAACCACCTGCCATCTCGCCGATTTTGACCAGAATCTGGGCTTTAACCCGCAAATCACTGCTACAACTCTGGTACTCCGAACTGTGACCGCTGGGGCACCCTGCCCAGTCATTTTCAAAACCTGGAATTTCTACTGGGGATTTTTTGATCGTGACAGCATGGTGGCCCAGTGGTTACAGTTCAGAGTACCAAGATTGGCGCAGAGGCGCTGGTTCGATCCCAGCTCTGTGCGCCAGTTTCTGGTCAAAATCGGCAAGGAGGCCGAGCGGTTAAGCACAGCAGAATTGTAGCAGTGAGTTGCGACTTCAAGCCCGCAACAAGCTGTGGAGGTTCTGCAATGTTAAGAATTGGCAACAGGACTACGGCCTAATAAACGCTGACACCACTATATGATTATATCATATAATAAAACCAGTAACTTTTGGTGGTATTCATACGAGTATATTTTACGGTTTGTGTAATTCAAATATACAGAGAAGGCACTCACATCCCACACGTTTTGAATCCTAATTTATTCTCATTAGAAACTTAATTCATCATGGCATGAATGGCTGAACAAAGAGTTGAACACACTAAAAGGATTTTCATTTAACATTTCACAGTAGTACGAACTGAATAGACAAATTCTTTGCGTTAAAAAACAATGCGCGATAATGAAGTGGTTCAATAACGCATGCCGCGCAGATTTTGAGGCTAAACGTTTACAATTGAAAGAATAATGTTGCTTTGCATGATCGTGGTTTGGTGTCATTGTCTCGTGGCATTTTGCAAATCACAATAAGTGGCTACTCAGCAGCTCAATTTCATTGCTCCAATTTCGCAATTATATTCCTGCTTGAAAATTAAACAAATGTAAATTCATGGCTTAAACTCTTTTAGCCCTCTTTCGCCTCTACCGTCGTATGTCACTCTCCGGGAACTTAACTTTCAACTTAAATTATACGCAAACTATTGAGTGTAGCAACCTGAGGACGTTTGTACGCAACAGAGAACATTTTAAAGTTGTCGTACGTGGCGGCAATTAACCATCTGTGCAAGTCAAAGCGTTCACTAGAACGTATCCTTTTTGGGAAGTAGGCGCGTGACAATATTGCTCCGGTTACTCGTGTCAGGCGGTAATGGGTGAAATAAATGATTGATGCAATGCTAGAATTTGATCGTGCCATTTCGTATTAACAAGGCACGCTGCAATTTCTGACGTGGCTTTACAAAATGAGGATAAGGCTAAATATCATTCGTATTAAAGCCTGAGCGCTTCTTATGCCAAAAACTAGAGAAGCTGGTGCAGCCATCTTGAGAAGCTGGTGCAGCCATCTTGAGAAGCTGGTGCAGCCATCTTGAGAAGCTGGTGCAGCCATCGTGAGAAGCTAGGGCAGCCATCTGGAGAAGCTGGTGCAGTCATCAAGAGAAGCTGGTGCAGCCATCAAGAGAAGCTGGTGCAGCCATCTGGAGAAGCTGGTGTTCCTCTCTAGAGAAGCTGGTGCAGTCATCTGGAGAAGCTGGTGTTCCTCTCTAGAGAAGCTGGTGCAGCCATCAAGAGAAGCTGGTGCAGCCATCAAGAGAAGCTGGTGCAGCCATCTGGAGAAGCTGGTGTTCCTCTCTAGAGAAGCTGGTGCAGCCATNACTCATAAGATCAGACTTCAGAGCGAAGCGGTGGTCACAAACTCCGCACTTGTGTTTCTTTATATTCAGGTGCACAGCATCAACATGTTGCTTGAGATATAGCTTCGGTAGCCTGAAGTGTAATCACGGTGCGAACATTGGAACTGATGTTTCCCGTGAATATTTTTCACATGAATTCTAAGGTACAGCTTAGAACTCGTAGAAAATTTGCATTCACAACATTTGTGTTCCTTTGTATCTATGTGCAGCGATTCTATGAGTCGTTCAAGATTACTTTTCCTGTAAAATCCGCGATTGCACGTTTGACACTTTTGAGGCCGTAATTTTAAATGAACAGCATTAACATGGGCATTAACACGCCTTTTACTGCTGCAAGTGAAGTCACATTGCGGACACTTGTGAGGCCGTAATTTTAAATGAACAGCATTAACATGAGCATTAACACGCCTTTTACTGCTGCTAGTGAAGTCACATTGCGGACACTTGTGAGGCTTCAGCTTCTAGTGAACGCTAGCGATATGCGTTGCAAGATCTGCTTTTGACCACACGGAATGAGGACAGTGCGGACACGCATGAGGTTTACACTTGATGTGTACCCTGGAAATGTGAGCTTTCACATTAGTTTTCAGAGAGAAATCGCGTTCACACTCGTCACATTTGAACGGCTTTAGTTTCAAGTGAACGGCTCTCACATGCCCTGTAAGCCTATTGCTCGAGATGGCTGCGTAGTCACATTCTTGACATTTGTAGCGCCTGAGTTTCTGATGAATACTTGCGATGTGACCACGAAGAAGTGTTTTAGTTGTGGCAGCATATTCACAAAAATCGCATTTGTGTGGTTTTACCTTCAGATGTACGGCTTTTGTGTATCTCTTGAGTATAGGTACTTGGAAGCTGCAGAATAGATGCAATCCGAACACTCGTACAGTTTCACTTCTAAATGAGCGCCAGCGACATGGTTATCCGATTGATACTTTGTACCAGCGGAATAGTTGCATAAGTCACATTTGTGAGGCTTGAGCATGAGGTGTACGGTATAAATGTGCTCCTTGATAGATCTCTTCAAGCTGGCAGAGTGTTCACAGTAGGGACATTTATAGTTTTAATTTCAGATGACCAGAAAAGGCGTTATGCTTCAGAGCTTCTTCAGCGTCAAAATTATCACTGCAGATAAAGTGCAGGAATAGCTTAAACTTTGCATGCACTAAATCAAAATGTTTTCGTAAATTACCAACATGACTGGCTGCATAGTCGCACTTAGAACACTTGTAGAGCCTCAATTTTAAATGAACCGAGTCGCTATTTCTGCCAAGAATAAATATATGGCGGAAAGTCAAGCCACAGAGTCTTCCCTTTTCATGATGAGAGCAAAAATTATAAGCATAAATCCCATCCTTTTCAGAAGCACTAGAAAGCTTGCAACGATTGAGGATTATCCGTGTGTTAAAATTAGCATTTCCAAGAGAGTGCGGAGTATGTTCTCCATTTATATTCGATACACTACTTACATTTTTTTGGAGAAGAGTCAAACTGGGTTTCCTTTGTTTTGAATCCTCGCAAACATGATCAGTACAAGATCTGGAAAATAATCTTTTCTTATAACATATAATGTCATCGTTTTGTTCCTGCGTGGAGTGAATATATTTTTCCAGAATTTCCATTCAAGTCAATAATACACTGCATTCATCAAATTTAAAACCACAACATTTGTATTGCTTGTTTTCGTCGGTTATGGAAAAAGCTTTTGTTTTACAAGAAGCCTCCTGCTGTCAGGCCGTGATGTCATCAGCGACTATTACGTCACCTTCTGTGACGTCACTATTCGTGGGTTACCGCGTATATAAGGTAGGTGAGCCGACTGCCAGTCAGTCGTAGGTAGTCAGTCATAGGCGAGTCTTAGGCAGACAGCCTTCAGCTGCAGTCATGCAGTTAACTCTAGACTCCGGCACTCAGCCAACACGCAGTGTCGTATACTCTTATCTCCAAAATTACTGCACATACTATGCTTTGATCCTGTAACTTCTATCTAGTGTATCCCGTGAACCTATCTTCAATACTTACGCTTAGATACACGAGTTGTCCTAATCCTTCCCTAGCTAATATACGTTATTATGTGATACACCTTCGTCACAATGTGAAGTCATCGTATTCATAACTTTGACAGTGGCGCCCGAGTGCGTAATAACAATTAAAATTGCCAGGGAAGTGAACTGAAGTGAAGTGCAGTGAAAATGTCTTCCTCAGAGAGTGTATCAAGAGCT
>NW_025945581.1:0-1632 GCF_000764305.2 Hyalella azteca
ATTCGTAATTCAAAGTTTTATTGTTGAAAATTCACTTTTTAACTCACAAATAACTTGTCAATACCAATGACAGATTATTGAAATCATCTGTGTTGTACGTTTGTCAGTCACGCGCCTATGGACTTACGGCAGCGCTTGTCCCGCAAACGAGCGCGAGCAATCAAGAGAGATGGGTTACGAGGTCGTTGCTGTGTCTGTAGTAACTGCCTTTTGGGCAGTTGTTGCTATTGTATTGCCAATTATATTTGGTAGGGGACCAAATAAAGGGTGAGTAACTTTCTAATTACTGAATGTCTGATATTTGTGCGAGTTTAGATATAGGAACATTTTTCATATTACATCGTAATCATTTAATGTAGCATATCGATGACCTGACTTTCTACGAAGCTACTTATACCTAGTCTAGCGTGATCAAATTTTAATAAGGATTCTTTCACCAATTATGAAAGATGGAATAATAAGTTTATCCTCTTTTGCAGGGTGATCCAGGCTACACTTGTCATATCAGGCTTCAGTTGCTGGTTGTTGTAAGTAATATCGACATTACCTATTCCTTAATCCTTCGCTATTCTGTCATTTTTTACAACACTTCCCCTTCTTTTTAACATCACTTTTGTTGTTTCTTTGTCTGCTTCAAATCTTATAGGTAATCAATATTTAACACACTTCTACTTGTAGTGTAAAGTTGTAGACATTGATATTAGATGGCAGGATTTACTTGTTTACACACGTGCGATCGATGACCAGAGAATTCTTTGATTTTTATTATCAGTGACTCAGACAGTGAGTGGAACTTTTCTTCTGATGACAGTAGGTTAAAAGGCAACTTTCAGGAAGTAATTCTTATTTATTAATGACGTTTTTATAAATTCTGCCCAATATTCCAGATTGTACTAGGCAGGGAATATATCTACCTTTTAATTAATACATATAGCAGAGTAAATCTAGGAGTCAATTCATCTAGCAGAAATTTAGTGGATCTAAAAATTGCAGAGAAAATTCGTACTGTATTGGATGCCAGAGCCCAGAAGCTGCTACATCCATCTTGCAGATAGAATCAACTTCCCTACATCTTATAAAAAAATTACTTGTAATAATAAACAAGATCTTGGCATTTGAAAACATGCTATAAGTGCCAATTTACAATATCTGGTGTATAAACTGTACCAATACTCGATAAATGTACCACACCATTCAATAAAAAAATGTAAACTGTAACTGTAAACTGTACCTTGTCATTCAATATTGTTGTTCCATGTTTCAAATTATAATTTTAATGATCACTCATGATTTATCATCACCATTATTTTTGTGTATGTGATTATCATTTTAATGATCACTCTTGATTTATCATCACCATCAAAAAAATGCTCAGAATTGTCCCTCATTACCTCTTTGATGTTACAGTACTTCAATATTGCATGCAGTTCCTCTTTTATGTGCTATTTAACACAAAAAAATATATGTAAAAATGTTTTGGAGTCCAGCTCCATTGTCAGTTATTATTATATACATGGATGTGCGTGCAGTTGGTTCCTGGCGTACGTGCACCAGATGAACCCACTGATCGGGCCCGAGATGCACGCCACCACCGTCTACGCCATCAAGTATCTCTGGGTGAGTCATATAGTT
>NW_025945582.1:0-442 GCF_000764305.2 Hyalella azteca
TACACATTTTAAAATTTTTGAGTGAAATTATTTGAAAAGTCTGCAGAAACATTTATTATCTTTTATAATATAAATAAAATATAATATATAAATAATAATATATAATGCAAGAAATATAAAAAAACATTTTACCCACAATTGTTTCTAATTTGGATAAATTATTATTCTCAATTTGGAAATAATTACACCCAGACATAAGATTTCTATTTCAAACCAAATGTACCACTTTAGAGCACCAAGATTTTAATCAGCAGTTTGACTTTACTTATCAGACTGATGTTTCATCATATGTCTATGTCCAAATGTCAGTGGTATCACACAGCTGACAATTAAATAACAACTGTCAAGTTGTGTCAACATATGCTTTACAGCTAACAAGTGTCAACATTTCATAGACAGCTAACAACTGTCAACATTTGATTGACAGCTAACAACTGTCAAC
>NW_025945583.1:0-813 GCF_000764305.2 Hyalella azteca
ATGCTGGCTGTTTAGAAGTTTCATGATCCAATACATTTTGGGCATTTAGTTGCAAAGTTTTGAATATGTAGAAGGATTATATGTTATTTAATAATTTTGCAGTATAAGTTGTAGCACCTAAGCTCTAATAATTGACTTTTCATATTATCACTAGTAGCCACAAACTTTCTGCAACTTCATAGAAAATTATTTGCACCTTGCAGCTAATTTTTATGAATAAAATTTTTTAATTTTAACACCTGCTTGATGAAGACGATCATACATAAATTTACATTACCTCTATATAACTAAAATTAGCTTTTTGCCATAAATTTTCAATTAAAATGCGAAATGAATGTTTTTCCTCACCCTTTAGGCCGCCACCATCACTAGCCACCACCTGCACGTGGTACTCTGGTGTTGTCTCGCGGTCCAGGCAGCACAGAGCTGTAGTTAGGATACCGGTCCGAGGACCGATCTGGCGAGTTAATTAAATAAAACATTAGGTAAAGGTGCGTGCACAGGGACAGTAGTGGCGGCCAGTAAAACTTTCAAATGCTAATTGTGCTCGATCTGGCTAATTAATTATAAAATAAAACATTAGATGAAGGTGCATGCATGTGCACAGCATGCATGTGCAAAGGGACAGTAGTGGCGGCCAGTAAAACTTTTATATGCTTACTGCGACTAATTATCCTGTTACTGGTCTCGTGTAGATTCGGGTACTGAGGGCTCTTCCGTGGCCAGTAGCACCTTCCTCTCACAACTGACATGAGAGGAAGTAGCACCTTCCTCTCACAACTGACATGAGAGGAAGTAACACCTTCCTCTCAC